>NW_027223326.1:5967137-6196432 GCF_030449975.1 Polyergus mexicanus | reverse complement strand
AAGCAGTGGTATCAACGCCAGAGTACTATAGATATTTTTTATTTTAACATATATACGTTTCTAAAGTGTAGTTACAGATATTACTCATATTATATGACAAAAATATTTAATAATATTATTAATAAAAAATAAAATAATTTAATTTAAATAATTTAATTCGTAAAATACAAAATTTTATTTACATAAATATTAGAACTCTATTTTAATCTTAAATAGACAATAAACGGATGATTTTAACTTTTTCGGACATTTATCTGCCCAATTTTTAAACAATCAGTCCAATATCTGAATTCCCTATATTGGAATTGCATTAGAAATAGAATTGATCGAAATAATTACTATATATATATATATATATATATATATATATATATATATATATATATATATCCCATACAACACTAAAGCTTGCAACAACATTGCTGCAACATTGCAATATTGCATATTGCAGTTTAATGTTGCAGAAATATTGCAAAGACATTATTTTACAATATAACTTCAGCAATGTTACAGCAACATTACGAAAATATTCCAAAAAAAGTATTCAATAATCGCTAGTTCATTTGTTTACCGCTATGCGGCGCATGTTGCACTATCTATTACGTATTTAATTTTTCGTCACGGTGATTATATAAAGTTTACAAAGAGCGGCTAATAAGATTAAAGATATAATAATTATTTTTATTAGTTTAAGTTGTATGATATGACCTCAACACGGAGGATTCAGACATTGGACTAAGAATTCTTTTAATAGTTTCCATTCTTATATAAAATCAAAATTTGATAATAATTTTCTAATATGCAAGATACTTCAGATTTTAATAAATAAATTTTGAGATGTGAAAAAACTCATGGTATGCGTAAATCCACCACAATCTTTTTGCATTCGGATATCTGAATATTTCGGATACAAAGAGATTGCAAATTTACACAATTGCAAATTGAGTTTTTTCTTATTTCTCTTAGATACTCTCTGTCACTGAAGGAAGTCGAATGTGTAACCAAAAGTTTACACATTTTATAATTTCGTTATTATTATAATACAGAAGATCTATATACACACTAGATGCTGACTCTTATATTCCTAATTTCTTATTATTTTTTTTACATGTTAAGACTATTATGTCGATAAATATACATAAAGCATTTTATTGCATATATATTATATTGCTATGTTGCTGCAATATTATATTGCAATATTTCTGTAGGCGGACATTTTACTGTTGCTATAATATCATAACAACGTTGCAGCAACATTTCGCAATGTTTCTGCAATGTTGCAATCTTGCAGAAAAATGTTGTTGCAATGTTGTTGCAATCTTGCGGTGCTGTATGGGATATGTCTTCGATACATTATATAAGTAAACTTAAGTCACAAAACCTTAATTTTCCAGAGGAGTGATTTGAAAGTTTTTCCTTGCATAAATTTTTTTGACACCAGCACCATACTTTGACTTTTCTCGGTCAACTCTCACTAAATAAATTTTTTACTCGTATTCTTTAAAAGAAAATAAATAATTGTTTTGTGTTATAGTTATTATTAGTTTAATGTGACTTAACTTAAAATTTAAAATATTATATATCATTATTTAGAAGCAGATCTATAAAACTGTAGACATAATACTGTTTACCACTAATAGAACGTGTCAATCTGATTCATAAGATATAAAAATCTTGTTTTTTAAAATAATACACGGAGAAAATTTTATATTAATTCATGATACAATTTTAAATTACATTTTACTATTTTTTATATTATCGGTGGACCATCATGACATTATAGAATAAATTATAATACAACATTGTAAAATTTAAAACTAACACTTACCTAACATGTTTTATCATTTGCCATAGTAAAAATTCGTAGGTGCAAAGTTATAATCTTTATCGTATATCATTGTAAAATGTTGTAATGCTAAATCTCAATTTTTACAATTCAGACAAATATATTTTTTATTTTTTATTTTATTACTTTTTCCCAGGATTCTTTTTTTCTTTTTATTGATTTTATTTATAATTAATAATATTTTATTTAATACGTTATTTGATTTACCACACCAAACGTTATTTCAATTATTAGAATAGAAATATTTTACAAAAAAGAATTAAACAATACTTGTTTTAATAATTACAAAAATACAAAGTCAGATACCTTTTTCTGATTATTATCATCTTCACATTCAGACGTCGACATATTTATTCATTTAACATACCTATATTATAACAGAAACGCGACATAATTAAAAAAAAAAAAAAAACGACTGGCAACGATCTTATATCTAAGATCTCTTAAATATAATCTTAAGACATCATTAGCAAATGAAAAAAAACTACATTAACATGTTGAAGTTTTAAGATGATATTAATATAAGAGGTAATTATGAGTATCTGCCAATATATATATATATATATAATTACATGATTATATTTTTTCTGAAAGTTATTTTATCATTTTAATAATTTTATTATCTTACAAAATCATTTTCAAATTTGTCCAAAACAAAAAGACTTAAATAGAAAAGATAAAAAAAATACAAAATGAGAAAAGTATATATTGTTGTCAAACTGTTTTATATTTTTTCCGATATAATTTATCAATTAATTTGACAGCAACTCAAAGATATTAATTATGAATAGATGAGATACATCATTCGAAAAATAATAGGTTAGATAGAAAAGTACAAATAAATATAATGATAATGATTGTAAATCGAATACTTACGTTTTTTTTTCTGTCACTTTCTTCACAGCACTTTCTTTTATTTACAGTACTTTTATAACGACACTACTTATAGCGAAACAATTAAGAAAGCTTTGGACCGAAAAGTCACCGAGATGCGCAAATCATTTTGCATTTATGACTGAGCCTGCGGCGTTTATGACTGAGCCTACTGCGTATACGCTTCTGGCTTCTGTTACTGCGTAACTGTTCGATAAAAATTCGTGCGCTCGACAAGATCTTGCAAGCAATGCTTATCGTTTTCCCCTTCCTTTCGAGTCCTTAACGAGTTACTGAATTTGAAACGTTTACATGATTTCGACGTAACTTTTACTATGGCAACACTGCTTTTTGTCATATAAATAAAGTAATTTTTGTGAAACTAGCGCTCAAGCCATATTCTAAAGTGGGAATAGTTTATTTTTACTATGGTGTGCAGTAAAAATTTATTCGATATATATTTTTTACTTTTCTCGCAATACTAATTTTTATCCAGCAAGTTTTTGTTTTGTAACATAAATCTTTTTACTATGAGACAGTGTAAAAATTGCGTTGCTTTATTGTTTTTAAAATAATGACCATAACATTTAAACTTATAGTTCCTTGATAGTCCGCAGCTACTACGACATTATAGTAATATTTAATATAAAATTTTCTCCGTGTATGTTCAGTTTACCTATATAATGTATCGAAGACATAATATATATATACATATATATATATATATATATATATATATATATATATCCCAGTCAGCAGTCTGTTCGAACAGATTTTACCAAACATCTGCTACAAATTTTTGTCAGCAGAAAGACTACAGATTGTATACAAAGTCTGTTATATCAGATAATGATAGCAGAATGTCAACAGAAATATTACAGAACCTGCTGACATAATTTGACAGCAGATCAGTAGCAGAAACCGAGCAGGATTTGCACAGAATTATCATAGCAGATTGGCAGCAGAAACCAAGCAGGATCTGCGCAATGCAGTTTGATGCCAGATTGACGGCAGAAACCGCGCAAGATCTGCGCGCGCGCAATCTGACGACAAATTGGCAGCAGAAATCGAGCAGAATATGCAGCTTTTAGCTATTTATATAATTTATTGGAATAGTATATTTTTTTTATTTGCTTACCGCTATGCGGCACACTATTCACTTTGTATACTCGTATTCAAGTTCTTGTCATGAGTATATATAAAGCCTGCAAAATGGGACTAATAATATATATAATTATTTCCATCAGTTTAATTTCTAATACGATTTCCGTACAGGGGAATTTAGATATTGAATTGATTTTTGGGAAATCGGACAGATAAATGTCCGATTTTCACTTATTCGGTCAATTTCTGTCCGAATAAGTAAAAATATTTTGTTATTATTTACTTAAAATATAAAAATTAGAAATAAACTTCTATTGTATATAAATAAAATCTTTAATTTTATAAATTAAATTATTTAAATTTTCCTATATATATTACATTAATATTATTAATACAAACGTCAGCAAATGACGTTCCGTGAATGTGATATATCAATTATTGATGTCATTTTCGAGTCTTATGAGACCTAATTTAGGATGTCTAACTGGTCATTTTGTGACCAAAATTTAACAATTTTTGTCTCAATAAAACAAAGATATATTACATACATTGTGTATCATATCTCATTTATTATCTTTTAAGCAAAACGTGCAATGTAAATTAATGAAACATTTAAATGTCCGTTATTCCATTTAAATTATGACGACAGATCCTGCTCGATTTCTGCTACTAATCTGACATCAAACTGTGTTGCGCAGATCCTGCTCAATAGATAAGGATTCCTTGTTCCTCGTTCCACGTTTTATAAACTTTCCTTGACCGAACAAGGAATCTTATTGGCTCCCTTATCTCAAGAAAGGTCACGAGCTTCCTTGAGGAGTGATGCGACCTTTTTAGCAGATGTTACGCAGAATATAACCAAATATAACCTCCAAAAGTTAGTTTCGTTACATTTGTGGTTTTGTGGTTATTTGTTGTCGCGCTCTCAAACTGAAAGTGTATAAAGGAAAAAGGGATAATGGACAATGAATTTTTAAATGATTCTGACGATGGATTTGAAGACGAAAATCCAGAGAATCGGATTCTGTGGCGGATTCCGAAAAGATACATTCGCGATTGGGAAAATCCCGTGGAATTTTTCGAAGATACGAAAAAGTTTTCATATGTATTATATGAAATTAGTTGCAGGCAGCATAAAACGGTGCTGCCTCCAGTCGGTCACTAAAAATCCCTAAAATATTCCTTCCTTCCGAAAGGGAGACTCGAGGTCCATCTATGAAACAAGGTGGCCTTGCAGATTCAAGAAATCCTTCATGGAGGCTTCCTCCGTCCTTAAAATAAGGAAGGACTATGAATACGGGTAATAAAGTTTTCAAGTTATGTGGATACTTCTGTTAAAATAAATGATAATTCAAGTTTCAATGAAAATTTTGAAGAAAACATTATTACATATTCAGTTTCACATAATAATAATCATTATAAACATGTAAATAATAATATAGAAAAACGTAATGATAATATATTACAGATTTTGAATATAGATAACATAAATGACAATAATAATAATGGAGAAGCATTTAGAAATGCCATAGCTGAATGGAGTATAAAGTATAACATTCGCCACAATGCATGTAACGCATTATTAAAGATTTTACAAGAGCATACATCCTGTAATTTTTTTAGAGATACGCGGTCATTGTTAAAAACTCCACGACAAACAGAAATTTTAAAAACATGTGGAGGCGAATATTTTTATTGGGCTTTAAGTAATATAATTAAAACCATGTTATTAAAAAGTAGTAATGAACATGTTCATTTATTGTTCAATATTGATGGTCTTCCTTTAGCCAAATCATCAAACGCATCTTTATGGCCTATTTTATGTTCAAATATAACGCATAATGATGTGTATCTTGTTGGTGCATTTTTTGGACATAAGAAACCTGAAAATTCAAACGTTTTTTTACAACCTTTAGTAAATGATTTAATTTATTTCATAAATGAGGGTTATTTTCATAATAATAATGTAATAAAAATTAGTTTGTTTGGTTTAATATGCGATGCACCAGCAAAATCTTTCGTATTGTGTACAAAAGGCCATACTGGATTTCACAGTTGTACAAAATGCATTATCAAAGGAGAATATCTAAACGGTAGAATCTGTTTTCCAAGTGGAAAATTATATCCTTTAAGAACAGATGAAATGTTTGCCATACAGGCTTACAAAGATTTTCAAAACGGTTACAGTATTTTAAATAATATTCCAGGGTTTTTACCTATAACTAAAACTCCATTAGATTACATGCACTTAGTACGTTTAGGCGTTGTAAAAAAAATAATTCTTCTTTGGATAAAAGGACCGTTATATATACGTTTAAACAGGAAAGCATTAAATAAAATATCACATCTGTTACTTTTAATTAAAAGTTCAACGCCAAAAGAATTTGTTAGGAAGCCAAGACCTATTAGCGATATTAAGCATTGGAAAGTAGTAGAGTTTAGATATTTTCTTTTATATACAGGACCTATAGTATTACGTCATATATTAAAGAATGATTTATATAATCATTTTCTCACACTCCATGCAGCTATGACAATTATTTCATGTTTAAACTTTTGCCAAGGATATTTTTTAAATTTTGCTGAAGCTTTACTTCACAATTTTGTTGTATCTTTTGAAGTATTATATGGTAAAGAATACATATCACATAATGTTCATAATTTGTTACATTTATGTTCTGATGTTAGAATATTTGGCCCAGTCGATAATTTCAGTGCCTTCCGTTTTGAAAACTTTATGACGTGTATCAAAAAACAATTGAGAAAAAATGAAAAGCCACTTCAGCAATTAATAAAGAGATACAAAGAGATTGAACATGTATCGTCATTGTTATTAAAAACTAACTCCAATAATAAAAAATTATATGTATGTAATAAATTGCACAATAATGAACAAATATGTCATTACAATGTTAAATCACAGTATCTATAGATATCTAACGATAAATTTTATTTAAATTGTAAACGTTTTGGTAATAATTGCTGTATTTTGAAAAATGGCATGTGTATTTTGGTTTTGAATATAATCAAAGATAAAAATAATGATATATTTTTCATTGATAAGAAGCTTCCATATGTAAAGGATTTTTATGATAAACCTTGCAAATCAAGTCAATTCGGCATTAAAGTAATGACTGTAAGAAGCGATAATATACCCAGCAAGCAAAATGATGCAAACTTTGCGCAAAGTTTGCAGCAAACTCGAGCATGCCTTTACAGCAAAATTGTGACAAGGTGTGTCCACAAAAAGCTTAGCTTTTGCTGGCAAGGCTTGTCGCAACAGTGTGACGCACATTTTACACAAATAATAGAGCAAACCTTGCGGTGCACGGCATGACAGCAAATTTGTGGCAAGAACAGGACAAACCTTGCTGTGCACGGAATGACAGCAAATTTGTAACAAGAATAGGGCAAACCTTGCCGTGTACGGCATGATAGCTGTGATAATTCTCTGTATAGGATGATTTAGAAACTCTGCGACAAACTCTGAGGAACGATAAATCTCGCAGAGAGGAATATTTTTTGTGAAGCAATCCATCATGTTTTCTGACGCGTCGTTTAAGAATATGCGACCGAGCAGACAAGAGTCTTAGGTGGCATTTATTATAATTATGAGATCATGATAATATATGAATAATTGAAAATGAATTCATAATATAATGAATATATGAATTTTATATATATATATATATATATATATATATATATTTACATTTTAAATAAACAATAAACGGATGATTTAAACTTTTTTAGACATTTATCTGCCCGATCTAAGAGAGACAATCAGTCCGATATCTTAATTCCCTATGTTTGGGATTGTATCAGTAATTGAACTGATAGAAATAATTATATTTTTAATATTCTGTCAGTTGCTTTTTGCAAGCTTTATATACTTCTCATGACTAAAAATCAAATACGAGATGGATGCATATAGCGCGTCGCATAACGATGAACAAACGAACTATCGGCTGAATACTATATTTTTGTAAAGTTTGTAATAAAGTAAAGTTGTAAATTTGCTGTCATGCCATGCATGGCAAGGTTTGCTCTGTTATTTGCGTGAATTTTGCATCTCGTTGTGCCAGAGTATACTTTGTTCTGTTCTTTTCGTAAATATGTTATCATATTGTGTACAATAAGGTTTGCTCTGTTCTTGTCGTACATTTGTTATTATAGCGTGTATAACAAAATTTGCTACTAATTGATGTAAAGTTTGTGTTACACCGTGAATAGCATCATACGTGTTCTTCTTTGCGTAAAATTTACGAGCAAGCCATTTTCTATTATTTACACATTTACAGCATTGTGAGACAAAAAATGTTGCCGTCAATTTGCTTCAAACTTTTTGATAAACCAAAACAAGACAAATGTTTGCTGGACAATTGTGGTCAAAATTAAAGCACATCTTGTCGCAAAGCTTTGGCAAAACGTGATTTTAACATTCTTGGCTATCTGGGAAGTTATTACGATTTTAATTTTTACTTTTTTTATTTTTTGTAATATGCTCAATTTTTTGTCTTTATTATAGCCACAATTTTGTTTTTTAATTTTTCACATTTTTGTTGTGCAAGTCTTTTCATACATACGTTTTAGTAACAATTTTGCCTTTCTAACGCTAAGTTGTAATATTTCCATCGCGATATGTCAACAACACAACGTACTAATCTCATTTTGTGCAACTCTTTTATTTTATAAAGTTAGATTCAGGGCATTTTCACTTTTAAAAGTTTTGTCATATAAATAAGAAAATTTGCAAATAGAGTTAAAATAATATTGGGAAAGTAAAAAAATATCTTTCTACAAGTAAATATGTAATTATACTATCATTTGTATCATTCATATCTACTTTTACTATACGTAAGGTGTAAATATTTAAGAATTTATAATTTTGGGTACTTTTGTCTATGATTGTATCTCCAATATACCCTTAATGTAGCAAAATAAATCTTGTGAAGATTCTACCAAAAATATCATAAAAACAACAGTATAAACAACATTAAATACACATTTGTAATAATTGACTTTATATGGAATAATCAAATGATAAAATCATATTGAAGTACTTCTATAATGTCCATAAACATTTTGTGGATTTGGAATTATTCACAACTTTTGTTTCTGGAAATGTGAAAGTTTATTCACATTATATTTTATATATAAATGTAATAAATGCGTAATTAATATTTTTAAATCACAAATGGCTAAGCAATAAGTTGTATATTTATGTTAATATAACAAAACAAATCTTGTAGGAATTTTATCAAAAATATTACATGTACAGTTGAATTGAAAGCATCAGAGTTAGAGTCTAAAATAGAAATGTTAAGCATTAGTTGAAGAAGAGAAATAAAATAATAATATTGTTTAGAAATTATATAATTAAGGTTATTTATATTTTTGGACTAAATAATTTAAGGATAAGATTTAGTCTATTTAATTTTTTTTAACATAATGATTGAACTTATATTTTTAGAGCAATGAGAAACGTGAACATGGAGATTGATAGTTAATTCGGATGAAGCTTTTCAATAATGTTATCGGAGAGCATTAAAATATCTCATCGACAAAAAGTAGTTCAAATTTGAATCAAAATGAGGAAGAAGAATTGTTTAGTGATGCTAAATTGCAGATTTTATTAGAGGATAAAAGTTTATAATAATTTGGCAGCTGCATTGATTAAAACAAAAGCCTACGATGCAGCTGTGGAAAATGCAAAACATATTTTGAGGTGTCAGTTCCAAAGTGTTAAAACACTAGGGAAGGTATTGCAAAAATCTTAATCTTCTTTTTATTTACTATATTTAATCTTTTTTTTTAAATAAGTTTTATATCTTGATTTATATTTTACATATGGAAAATACAAATATGTGTGTATATATATATATATATATATATATATTATGCATATCATAGGTATCATATACTTTTATCATCTGCTTTTTTATTCTTTGATGGATTTCTAGTATCTTCAACTACACCTAACATTTTGTGATATAGATGTTTTTCTTTTTTTGCATCTTTAGCAATTTTATCCTTTAAGATTATTAATTCCATAGTAAATATCTTCATTTCTGGACGTAATTTTTGAATTCACTAGAGAGAGAAACATGGAGGGGGAGGAAGAGAGTGAGGGAGGGAGAGGAAGAGAGGGGGGAGAGAGAGATAAATTGCATAAGATTTTACATATTCCTCTTTGTATCCCAATATTGTTCCTACGATACGCAATATATGTATATATATGTATACAGAATGGGACATTTATATTGAGACCCCTAAATATCTAAACAATAAAGCAAGATAGAAAGAAATGTTTCAGACAAAAGTTGTTTGGTTCTAAGGGAGTCATAAGATGATGCCATTAGTTTGACCTTGGGTGGAGACGCTTCGGAGATTTCAATGTCAATCTTGTTTTTTTGAATGGAAAGACTCCAATTTTTTTACATAAATCGATTCCTTGTAATATTCTGCATAAAAAGTTATAGAAATATGATGGCCAAAAATTTAATAGTTTACGAGATATTTTATACTTTATTTTATTACTTTACTTCGACATAATTTTACATAAACTATAAAATATCTCATAAAATTATTTATTTTGCAATAATGTTACCTTAATATTTTAAGCTCAAAAAATGAGAGACATTAATTGGTGTAAAGAAAATAATACAATTAATTTAAAAAAATAAATTTTATTTTATTAAATGCTCAAAATGATGACCATCAACGTCAATACATTTTTGAATACGTTTAATGAGAGATTGATGAACGTTTAACAAAGTTATCCTATCAATATCGCGACAAGCATTTTTAATACATTTTTTCATATTTTGTGGCGTAGTTGGTACATCTTAATATACGATTCCGTTAAGAAATCCCCACAAAAAAATCTAAAGATGTTAAATCTGGTAAACAGACAGGTCAATGAACCGTTCCTCCTCGTCCTATCCGCCTATTATTACAATCTCTGTCTAATATTTCTCGAGCTTGACGTGAAAAGTGCGCTGGACAACTATCTTGCTGAAACCACATACGCATTCTTAGTTCGTAAGGTAGTTCATCAAGTAGTAATGGTAATTCTTGATCTAAAAAATTTCTACTTTTGTCCATTCAACATCCCATCAAAGAAGTAAGGTCCAATTAATGTATCACCAATAATTCCGCACCATACGTTAACACTCTATGGCCGCTGATATTCAACTTCTCGTAACCATCTTGGATTTTCCACAGTCCAGTAATGCATGTTATGTCGATTGACTTCTCCATAATTTATGAAAGTTGATTCATCAGAAAATAAGACAGAAAGGAAAAAATTGTTATTTCTATTTTTTGCTGTGCCCAACGACAAAACGTCACTCGATTTTGAAAATCAGTGTTACTTAGCTGTTGATGTAATGAGATATGATACGGGTGGAGTTTATTACGTTTAAGTATTTGCAAAACATTTCTTCAAGATATTCCAGTATTGCGAGAAATACTACGAGAAGATATTTGTGGATTCCTAGCTACTGCTGCTACATTATTTGCTTCTCAAAATGAGCAACTAAATAATTTTATGTCAATGACTTTGAAGACGCGCGTTGTATTATTAGGTCAATGATTCCTTACCAAACGTACACAATAATATTATTATTGTGTATGTTTGGTAAAGAATTATTGGCAATATATTCATTGAGTCGCACTACACCAAAAAATATGAAAAAACGTACTATAAATACATGTCGCGTAAAGTATAAAATATTTCATAAACTATTAAACTTTTGGCCATCATACTTCTATAACTTTTTATGCAGAATATAGCAAGAAATCGATTTATGTAAAAAAATCTTTTGTCTGAAACATTTCTTTCTATCTTGCTTTATTTTTTAGATATTTAGGTGTCTCAATATAAATGCCCCACCCTGTACATATATATATATATATATATATATATATACACATATTTGAATTTTTCATATATAAAATATAAATCAAGAATATATAAAATTTATTTTAAAAAAGATTAAATATAGTGCTTTAACATTTTGTAGTTGACACTTTGAAACATGTTTCACATTTTCTAAAACTGCATCGTAGGTTTCTGTTTTAATTAACACAGCTGCCAAATTATTATAAACTTTAATACAATTCTCTAATAAAATCTGCAGTTTAGCATCACTAATCGATTCTTCTTCCTGATTTTGATTCAAATTAAAATTACTTTTTGTCGATGACAGATATTGTAATGTTTTCCAATAATATTATATTGTAAAAAGCAGTTCTATCCGAATAAACCATTAATTTCCACGTTCGCATCTCTCATTGTTCTAAAAAAATAAGTTCAACCATGATGTAAAAAAAGATTAAATGGACTAACTCTTGTCTTTAAAGTATTTAATCCAAGAAAATAAATAACCTTTATTATATAATTTTATATACAAAATTATTACTTTATGTTTCTTCTTTGACTAATGCTTAACATTTTTATTTCAGGCATTAATTAACTCTGATGCTCTCAATTCAACTGTATATGTAACATTTTTGATAAAATTCCTACAAGATTTGTTTTGCTATATTAATATACACATGCAATTCATTGCTTAGCCATTTGTAAGTGACCCAAAAATATTAATTACGTATTAATTATATTTATATATAAAATATAAATAAACATTCACATTTCCAAAATCAAAAGTTGCGAGTAATTCCATACACAAAATGTCTGTGGACACTATAGAAGTGCTTCGATATGATTTTATTCATTTCATCATTCTTTATCATTTTTTAATCAATTAATAAAAATGTGTATTTAATGTTGTTTTATGATATTTTTGGTAAAATTCCCACAAGACTTATTTTGCTACATTAACATAAATTCATTGCTTAGTCATTTATAAGTTAAGTTAAAACTATTAATTATGCATTAATTACATTTATATGTAAAATATAAATATGAGTGCGCCTTCGCGCGTATAATTGCCAGTTTATCGTTATCGAAAACATGGCCAGCTAAAATCTCCAAATCTTCCTTCAATGCTTCCATAATCCATAATCATTTACCAACAATGTATTTATCACATATATGTTAATTAACAATGTGCTGATTCAGTCAAGTGTAAACATTTGCTCATTTTTGCTAATATAATCTAATTTTGCTCAATATGATATCTATTAGAAGAAATCACTTTTCTTCCTTGCACTATTTCACAATACTCTTAATAACCGTTAATCACTTTATCACTTTTCTTTTTGTGTTGCACTATTTCGCGATATACAAGCATTTAGTAAATTAATAAATGCAAAAAAATATTTGATCTCTTCTGGTTATATCATTTATTAGAATATATTTTAGAAGGAGTTATATACTGTTTATGTGTATGCGTTTATTAAATAGAACAGACTTGTTTTATATTCATATTAAATGTACAGGTTAGAAAAGTCTGGAAACGGCCAAATACCTCGAAAACAAAACTTTTCTGAAAAAAATGTTTTCAACCAAAGTTGTAGGGTTTTAAAAGTTCTATTCAATGATCATATCCGTTTGACCTTGAGTGGAGGTGTCGAGGCGAGGTAAAGGCCAACATGATTTTTTTAAATGGAACACCCCATTTTTTATGACACAGTATTAAAGACAGCGAGACGTTTCCAAAACACTACTTGATGACCTATTTTTATTGAGAATTGTCTGAGTTATGAACTTTAGAATTTACGGTGTCCGCCAACATTAGTGTTATGCAGGATGTACCGCGTGGAGGTTGCATGGTCGGACCTTACATCCCTGTGTGTCTTTGCGCGCGCGCGCGCGCGCGTGTGTGTGTGTGTGTGTAGACGGATTTCTACTGAATTAAGTGTTCAAATTGTCTTCCGTCTGTTGCTTGACAATGACCTAATCGTAAGTAAAATTCATTTAAAATGTTTCGTCTAATTTCTGGTGAGATAAGATTTACTTGGTGCAGTATGCGTTCCCTAAGGTCTGCCAAGTTAGCAGGTTTCGTTGTATACACATTGTTTTTAACATATCCCCATAAAAAGTAGTCCAATGGAGAAAGATCTGGTGATCTAGAGGGCCACTCTATTTTTCCACGTCTTCCTATCCATCGGTTTGGGAAAGTATCAATTAAAAATTGACGCACCACTACTGCATAGTGTGGCAGTGCACCATCTTGTTGAAACCAAATATTTTGTATATTTCCGTCAAACAAATTGTCAATAGCAGGAACTATTTGATTTCGCAATAATTGTAGATACCCAGATAGTCAAGAATGTTAAAATCACGTTTTGCAAAAGCTTTGCGACAAGGTGTGCTTTAATTTTGACAACAATTGTCTAGCAAACATTTGTCTTGTTTTGGTTTATCAAAAAGTTTGAAGCAAATTGGCGGCAACATTTTTTGTCTCACTATGCTGTAAATAATAGAAAAAGGTTTGCTCGTAAATTTTACGTAAAGAAGAACATGCATGATGCTATTCACGGTGTAACACAAACTTTACATCAATTAGTAGCAAATTTTATTATACACGCTATAATAGCAAATTTACGACAAGAACAGAGCAAACCTTATTGTACACAATATGATAACATATCTACAAAAAGAACAGAACAAAGTATACTCTGGCACATTGAGATGCAAAATTCACGCAAATAACAGAGCAAGCCTTGCCATGCATGGCATGACAGCAAATTTACAACTTTACTTTGTTACAAACTTTACAAAAATATAGTATTCAGCCGATAGTTTGTTTGTTCATCGTTATATGCATCCATCTCGTATTTGATTTTTAGTCATGAGAAGTATATAAAGCTTGCAAAAATGCGCTATATGCATCCATCTCGTATTTGGTTTTTAGTCATGAGAAGTATATAAAGCTTGCAAAAAGTAACTGACAGAAGATTAAAAATATAATTATTTCTATCAGTTCAATTACTGATACAATTCCAAACATAGGGAATTAAGATATTGGACTGATTGTCTCTCTTAGATCGGGCAGATAAATGTCTAAAAAAGTTTAAATCATCCGTTTATTGTTTATTTAAAATGTAAATATATATATATATATAAAATTCATATATTCATTATATTATGAATTCATTTTCAATTATTCATATATTATCATCATCTCATAATTATAATAAATGCCACCTAAGACTCTTGTCTGCACGGTCGCATATTCTTAAACGACGCGTCAGAAAACATGATGGATTGCTTCACAAAAAATATTCCTCTCTGCGAGATTTATCGTTCCTCAGAGTTTGTGTCGCAGAGTTTCTGAGTTTGCTCCATTCTTGTCACAAATTTGCTGTCATCCCATGCACGGCAAGGTTTGCTCGATTCTTGCCACAAATTTGCTATCATCCCGTGCACAGCAAGGTTTGTCCTGTTCTTGCCACAAATTTGCTGTCATGCCGTGCACGGCAAGGTTTGCTCTATTATTTGCGTAAAATGTGCATCGCACTATTGCGACAAACCTTGCCAGCAAAAGCTAAGCTTTATCCGGACACACCTTGTTACAATTTTGCTGTAAAGACATGCTCGGGTTTGCTGCAAACTTTGTGCAAAGTTTGCATCATTTTGCTTGTTGGGTAAGTGTTCGCATTTAAATTTCCTTTGATAAAGAAGGGCCCGATAATACCACATTCGCAAAAATCCGCCCACACGTTCAGTTTTTGGGGATATTGTGTGTGGAGATCACGCATCCAGTGAGGATTCTCGTCACTCCAATAGCGGCAATTCTGACGATTTACCGTTCTATTTAATTCGAAAGAACCTTCATCGAAAAAAATTATATTATCAAGAAAAGTGTTATCATTATCGCATCGACGCATCATTTCATCGCAAAACTTATTCCGCTAGCTCCTGGGTAAATTTTATTTTAAAAGGATACCATTTTTCTTTCATTATAATTTTATGAATGGAAAATGTACTAACTTCAGTCGCCTGTGCTACCTTCCTTATCGAAGAATGAGGATTTTCTACAAATGATTGCATCACATCCAAACTTTTATCGAAATGTGTCGCTGATTTTGATCTACCACTCCGTGGGCGGTTCTTGACAGATCCCGTTTCTTCGAATCGTCTGACAGTTTTTTGAACTGTAGACTTTGAAATTGCTTCACGATCTGCATAAGTATCATTAAACAAAGTCGCTACTTATTCGAAGGACCTAACGCGGTCACCATATCCTCGCATCATCAATATTGTAATTCTTTCCCTTTCAGTCAATACCATGTTGGCGACTACCGAAGGTAATTTCTTACTTTGCAAAAGAATTACTTTGACTTTATGTACTACGAACAAGTAATTTGTTACTTGTATGATGAATACGATCTAGTAGCAAGCATCTAATAAATTTTCTCCGATAAAGAAGGGTCCGATAACCAAAAACCCGTCGACATGTTTTTTGGGGGATACTACATATGGAGATCACATGTGGTTATCGGACCTTTTTTTGCTACACGCACACAGACACACACACGCACACGCATACAGACACACACACGCACACACACAAACATAGAGATGTAAGGTCCGACCATGCAACATCCACGCGGTACATCCTGGATAATACTAATGCTGGCGGCACCGTAAATTCTAAAGCTCATAACTCAGACAATTATCAACAAAAATAGGTCATCAAGTAGTGTTTTGGAAACGTCTCGCTGTCATCTTTAATACTGCGTCATAAAAAATAAAGTGTTCCATTTAAAAAAATCATGTTGGCCTTTACCTCGCCTTGACGCCTCCACTCAAGGTCAAACGGATATGATCATTGAATAGAACTTTCAAAACCCTTTGGTTGGAAACATTTTTCTCAGAAAAGTTTTGTTTTCGAGATATTTGACTGTTTCCAGACTTTTCTAACACCCTGTATAACGCTTCGTAATATAGTTTGCATATAATTTAACTTCTGTATTAAATTGAATATAAAAATAAGGTTCTTAATATAAAAATCTATTAAAACTGAGATATAATGGCAATACGATCCCAGCGCAGTGTTAAGAGCGTATAAAAGTTTATTGTAAAAACAACTCAATGTAACATATAAGAGCGTCAATTAATTGTGTCATTGGCTATTGAGAGCCTATGTGTCGAATGTAATTAAATTATCCGATATTCAGTCAGTGCAATGAGCTCCAAATATTCTCTTACGTGCATTAATAGAAATGCATCGTATCATCATGCATGTAAATTGTTGGGATTTTTTAACAATTGACCCTGGCGTCTCCCGACTGCTCTTGTAAAATATGCAATTAGAAATTAGTATAATAAGAAAATATAATTAATCATTAAATCATATAGCGCAAAACATGTGATAAGAATAAATTCAAACAAATAATTCAAAGAACTATTTAATAATTCAATAAACATGTTATTAAAATAAATTCAAATAATAATAATTAATAATTAAAATAAACATGTTATAAACAATAATTAATAATTAAATAAACATTTTATAAGAATAAACATGTTATAAACAATAATTAATAATTAAATAAACATGTTATAAGAATAAATTCAAATTAACAATAAATAAATAATACTTCAAATAAACTTATTTGTGTGATTTCTTATACTTTATATTATACTAAATATGTAATAATAATAATATAATAATACATATTTTTTAAACTTTTCTAAGCAAATTTTTTTATTTAAAATATTTTTTTGTTATATTATTTTTTTCTATCTTTTTTTGTTATATTATTTTTTCTCTATTGTTTTTTTGTTATATTATTTTTTCTCTATTGTTTCTTTATTAATTTAATTTTTTCTATTTTTTTATTTATTAATTAAATGTTGGGCTTTTGTTGGCAGCAGTCGGGAGGATTTTTTTTTTAATGTTTTTGTTAATTTAATTTTTTCTATTTTTTTTATTAATTAAATGTTGGGCTTTTGTTGGCAGCAGTCGGGAGGGATTTTTTTTTTATGTTTCTGTTTGTTATATTATTTTTCTATTGTTTTTTGTTATATTATTTTTTTTATTAATTTAATTTTTTATTATTAAATAATTTTTTTATTATAATTTTTTTTTAATATTATTAATTTGATAATGTTGGTAGCAGTCGGGAGTTTTTTCTTTGTTTAAAAAATTTTTTATTTATCTTTTTTATTATAAATTTTTTTATAATTTTTTAATCTTTTTTTTTATACTTAAATTTCGTTTTTCTTATATTTTTTCTTTTATTTATTTTAATACTTACAAATAAATATTATTTCAAATTTTTTGAAGCTTATTTTTTTTAGATATTTTTTTATAAATTTTTTTTATAATTTTTTTTATTAAAATATTATTAATTTGTATATTATTTATGTTACAAGTTTTTTGTGTTATAATTTTTTTAATCTCTAATTTTTTTTATTATAATTTTTTATTTATTATTCCTCTTCTTTCTTCGTGTTATCTGAAGAAAACTTAATATATATAATATCTCTCTTATAAATATACTGTTATATAATTTTAATCTTATATAATTAAATAACTTTATATAAATAATAATTGTATTATATATATTTACAAATACATAAATTATATAAAATTATATATAAAGAAACAATAAATATAAATATAAATAAATACATATAAATAAAATAAAATCTTGATTTATCTTCTTTCTTCATAAAATTCTTCTTTAATTCCTGATTTATCTTATTTTTTTTCTTGAAATCCTTCTTGTCTGCTTTATTATCCATTGATGTTTATCTTATTATATTATTATCCATTGATGTCCATCTTTCTGTTCTCCATCTTCACAGATAAGGCACAACATTGCTGCCAATAATAAGCACATAAGTGCAGCGCAATCATGCTGCCAATACGTGTAATACAACAAGCTGCTCATTCTTCTTTTCGTCCTCGTATTTCTTCATCCTATATATATATGCACAAGTTTTGATTATTATTACTATATAAAACATATATAAAATATATTACATAAAAATTATTATATACTTATCATGCAACTCCAAGAGAGAGAAAAAGGGAGAGAGAGAGAGAGAGGAAGGGAGAGGGGGAGAGAGAGAGAGAGTCCGAAATAATAATATGTAAACTCAAATACATAAAATTTTACATAATCATAATTATGGCTATGCAGACGTATATAAACTGCATAACCATAATTATAGTTATGCATACAAATTTTATAATAATTATAGTTATGCAAATATATATACAAACTGTGTAGCTATAATTTTAGTTACACATATAAATATATAATAATTATAGTTATGCAGACATATGTAAACTGCAAAGCCATAACAAAGCCATAATTATAACTACACAAACCAATATATAAACTGCAAAGCCATAATTATAGCTACGCAGACAAATATATAAACTGCAAAACCATAATTATAGCTACGCAGACAAATATATAAAATGCAAAACCATAATTATAGCTACGCAGACAAATATATAAAATGCAAAGCCATAATTATAGCTACGCAAACAAATATATAAAATGCAAAACCATAATTATAGCTATGCAGACAAATATATAAAATGCAAAGCCATAATTATAGCTATGCAGACAAATATATAAACTGCAAAACCATAATTATAGCTACGCAGACAAATATATAAAATGCAAAACCATAATTATAGCTACGCAAATAAATATATAAAATGCAAATCCATAATTATAGCTACGCAGACAAATATATAAACTGCAAAACCATAATTATAGCTACGCAGACAAATATATAAAATGCAAAACCATAATTATAGCTATGCAGACAAATATATAAACTGCAAAACCATAATTATAGCTATGCAGACAAATATATAATTATTGTAGCTACACAGATATATAAATAAGTATATTCGTAACTACACAGATATATAAATAATTATATAAATATATTTTATTAAATTATTATTAATAATTATTATTAATAATGCATTAATAATTATATAATAATAATGAAAATTTACTTGTGTCATAACAATATTCATTTCTTGAGATATATCCATTTTCAATAATAATATAAAAAAAGTGAAACAGTAATAAAATAAAAAGTGAAACAGTAATAAAATAAAAAGTGAAACACTAATTATTGACACTTTGACAGGTTGAGGTTATGTATAATGTTTATTCCCACCATTATTACTTCGAGATGTTCTCAGTAAGTTACTAAAGTTCCCTATGCAGATGCTCAGAACAAATCTTATTGGTGAATTATTTTGCTTCTTAAATACAGTCGACAGCCAATGAGAGGACGCGTAGACGAGACCATATTGTTTTTTCACTTTTTATTAATAGACTAAATAACAATAATTGTATGCTTTAAACCTTCCTTAATTAATAAGAAACTTATATGCAGAAGATGATATCAAACTATACTGTAATTGCCCTCAATCAAAACCTCAACCGATCTGAGCTCGGTGAAACGCATACTCCGTCCTAACCTGCGGTTGGCAGCAGTCGGGAGTAATAAAAAATAAAAAAACTATTAAAAAATAAAAAAATAAGAACTAAATATGAAATCAATTAACTAGCTAAGTACTTACTTAGAAGTAATTCAATTTGTGAGGATTTGTAATTTAAAATAATATTTGTCGTAAGATCAATCTTGCATTTATAGAAATATTATAGATTCTCTCGAGAAAATTAAAATGCATTTTATTTTTATTAAAAAATTACACTTTTATGTTCCAAATAAATATTTTGTATTATATATAAAATAGCACTATTATGCAGATTTTGTTACAAATAGTAAATCATAAAACTACCTAATCCTTTTATTACAATAATGTTAATCACATCGATCATTAATTTCAAATTTAAAAATCCACCGTGCCAAATTGATCGATTCGTTTTGAAATTAATCATAAGCTTTACCAGAGGCCCGGAAGGAAAAAGGTTAAAATTAAACATGACATACAAAAACTTGGCGTGCCCGGGTCGCATTATAAGTCATACATTTTTATTAATATATTAATAATGATTTCTGAAAATCTTTTACAAATTTTTATTTCAGATCAGATTCGTCAAGTTTTTGTATGTTATCCTTTATTTTATTTTTAATTTTGTATTTTTTATCTATTGTATGCTCAAAATAATAAATTATATTTTGTTTTATTTTTTATTAATTTATTTTATTTTGCTTAATAAATTGGAAAGTTGAACTAGAATTATGATAAATACCAAATAAAAAAACCGGAGACAATATGTTGAAAAATAATGATATCATCTTAAAGAGAACTGTCAGTATTCTAATTAGTAAATATTTGAATGTTTGCAGAATTAGCTCAGCGCTATCATCTGAATAACTGAATAATTGAAACATAACTAAAGACGAATCTGTTACCGAAGAGAATATGATCTAACGTCGATTTTTTTAATTTCGATGAAACAATGTAAATTAAATTAAAGAAACATCCCAGTGAGCATTATTGAGAGGATGAGCTCTTTAAGAGGACTTTTTAAAGACTTAATTAAATTTTCTTAGAAATGATATCAGTAAGTTATCTTTTTTAAGATATCTTTCAGAAGAGCTCTTTATGATATCTCTTCATAGATATCTCTAAAATCTCTAGCAAGCTTGCTATTTTAGATATTTTACGAACGCCGCACACATGCGCAAGAAATGTACGTGTGAACTAGAGACTCCGTGTCTAGTGTGAACTGCGTGCCACTGCGTGCTTTGGATTTCAGAAAGATAGCATTTCTTCAATATTAACGTTTTTAAGGTAATCTTTTTTTCTTAAATTATAAATATTATTAAATACGTATTTGAGTATAAAATAGATTAATATTTTCATATATATTTTTGTTATGTCTATATCCAATCTAAGAAGTTAGGTTATATCTTCAAAAAGCACATGTTTCAAAATTATAAATTTTTTTTATTCATAGTCTAGGCATTTTAAACCCTGTTTTAACATCAGAATCGGATAGGATTTATCAGGTCATAGTGAGTACCTATAGCCTAAGAGTAATTTATTTTGAAATTTTAAGCGTTTATATTTTTGTGATACATATCGCAAATCATAATGTACATATCAAGGATAAAGTGGTACAATGTGTATTTCAATAAGAAAAATAAAATAATTTTGGCATTTTATTATATTTATTCTATATTGCAATTTCTATATTGCTCTGCTTACCAGAGAAGTTGGGTTTTATATTTGCAAGAAACACGCATATTGCAATCATAAAAATTCTTTTTTATTGTAGTCTATATATATATATATATATACATTTTTATGATTGCAATATGCGTGTTTCTTGCAAATATAAAACCCTTGTCTTAAGCTATAGGTACTCACTATGACCTGCAACGTGCAACGCAACACTAAAGCTACCTAATAAGTATGTTTAAATATCCAGATCAAGACGTACTCATTAGGCTGCAACTACTGTTGCATTGCATTAATTTTTTATTGTGATTTTTAAAAAGTATAATAGTAATAAACATATTATTCAAAACCATATATTCATAAAACAATATATTATATATATATTTATATACACATATATGTAAGATATATAATTAATCTATATAAATTTTTTCAAATTAAAGAAGAGACGAAGAACCAAAAGCAAAGACAGATAAAGGGAGAGAGAGAGAGAGAGAGAGAGAGAGAGAGAAAAGAAGAGAAAAGGAAGAAGAAAGAATTAAATATCAGGTAAGAATAATTAACATTTTGTTTGATATTATGCACGTTAATGTATATAGTGTCATGTGTCATGTTGAAGTTAACTTTTTCTTAATTTTGATGCATATAAATAACATTTATTCAGAAAAATAATTACTTATATATTCAGAAAAATAATTATTTATATATATTAGGTTTGATTTTCGAGTTTGAGTTCTTTATTGGATGCGAAATTGAAATAAAAATTAAACTTTTCAAAAAAGTATAAACAAAAGGTAAAGTAACTATAAAGTAACTTATATTTTATTATTTTCTAATTTTGAATTTTTTATTTTTATTCTTACTATCTTTATATTTTATACATTACATTATTTTTATAAATTAAAAATGTCATTACGCAAAAATTTTAAAAAGTTATCCGTGAGTCAGAAAAATAAAAGGCTTCTTAAAGCTTATAAATTTTTACAAAATATTGAAATAAGTGATGCTAATGAGAATATTTTCTATTTACAGGAAAGTCTGAATTATTAAATAATGATATAAACAATTATGAGGAACATGAAGAAAGTCAAATATTATACTTGGATAGCTTCGATATGGAATCTAACTTGGATGTACAAGTAAAAGAAACAAGTGAGAAAATTATTATTGTTTTCTGTATATAGCAGGCTTATTAAGTATATAACAGATTTTATCAATGTCTTTAAATTATTACAAATTTTTCTCTATTTTTATTTCTTTTATTTTCTACACATTTTTCTTTTATAATTTTGTTAATATTGCAAAATATCTGTTAAATATATTGTATAAAGTTGTTAATGTTTAAAAATAAAATATTACAATTTTTTTCTAATTGTAGAATATGGAAAATATTCTACATTTATTTTAGTATTATTTATTTAGATAAATACTGCAAGTAAAATTATATACAATTTGTAGATTAAAGTTAAATAGCAATTAATAAAATTTTAAATTTTATCTAGATTATAATAAATAAAATGATTATAAATAAAATGTTTGTATTTTATAATATTTATATAATTTTCATTATAATTTTTGTTTCTTTTAATAGATGCACAACCAATCAACTATTCACAATCAATATTTCATCTAACCGATCGACAAAAACCAATTATTATCTACGAAGAGAATGCAGAAAATATAAACAGAGAGGGAAAAAAAGAATTGCATGAATTGTGTTGCAGTAAGTATAGAGATAATTGTTTTATAATTAATATTTTAATAAATATATGATTTAATATTATAGTAAATATGATTTAAAATGTATTTAGTGTTTTTTTTTCAATAAATTTTTGTGTTAGACAACTTTTCTTTATATTTTTTACTTTTGAAAATATATAAATAGATTTATTTTATTATTTCTTTGTGCATATTAGTTGATTCTCTCTCTCTCTCTCTCTCTCTCTCTCTATATATATATATATATATATAATTAGACATTATATAAAATCATATGTTAATATGTTAAAACATATAGGTAAATTCAAGTAACTTAATTTATAAAATTAAAGATCTTTTTGGACAGAAATTGTTTGAATAAGTGAAAATCGAACAATTATCTGTCCGATTTGCCAAAAATCAATTCAATATCTGAATTTCCTGTATGAATTTCCTGTAGAATTATGTCAAAAATTGAACTGATAGAAATATATATATTATAAGATTATTAGTATTTTGTAGGCTTTATATACACTCATGACAAGAATTTGAATACGGGTATAGATAATGAATAACGCGCCGCATAGCGATTAGCGACTGAACTATTTTATAATACTTTGTAATAAGCTGCAGATTTTGTTCGGTTTTTGCTGCCAATTTGCC
This sequence comes from Polyergus mexicanus, assembly GCF_030449975.1. NCBI lineage: Eukaryota > Metazoa > Arthropoda > Insecta > Hymenoptera > Formicidae > Polyergus > Polyergus mexicanus. Next base: position 6,172,195 of record NW_027223326.1, on the reverse strand, counting down.
ATCAAATTGCGCACTCTAGATCCTGCTCAGTTTTTGCCGACAATCTGATGTCAGTCATGTCAGCAAGCTTTGCTCGGTTTCTGCCGCCAATTTGCTGTGTAGTTATGTTAGCAAGCTTTGCTTGATTCTTGCCGGCAATCTGCCAGCTTAATCATATATATAATTAATATGCATATGTATTAAATATTATAAATTTTGTTAAATATAGATGGTTGTCGCGATGACATTCAAAAGATTATACGATTGTTAATTACGATCCAACAATTATTATTAGATGAACACCCACATTCTTCACAAAAAAATACTACAAATTTAAACTTACCAATTGGAACACCAGAAGCACTAGAGAAATTTAACAAATTATTAATACAAGACTCCGTATCTTTGTTGCAATATGTAAGTACACTTTATCTAATATGTAAGTACAATTAAATTTAAAAAACAAATGTATATATGTATAATAATAAAATTACATGTTTTTACAGAAAAAATTAATTAAAACTGTAGGAGGGAAAGATGCAGAACAACATGTAAGAAACGCACTGAAACTTACTTTAACTGATAATTTGGCGTACAAACTTTCATGGACAGGACAGAAAAAAACTGTTGAAACGAGATGTATGAAATTTGTTGACGTCATTATCGGTATTTATGTTTTCTTATATTTTATTTTAATATATCAGAATTAATAATATATTAATATTATTTAATTAAAATATGTAATGCTATTTTCTTATTTTGTTATTATGTTTTTATGAAAATAAAAATTGATCATTAATAGCAAGAAAATATATTTATATTGAAAATATATAATAAATGTATAACAAAATTTATAATTTATAATTTTAATAATTTTATTTTAATCACTTTATCATTTAATTTTTGTAACAAAATTTTTTCAGAAGTAATCATCGATATTAGAGAAAAAATTTCTTCGCATTCTGTCCAAAACGTAATAAAAAATTGGCTTCAGCATGCTGGAGATAGGATTAATCAAAACTCCAAGAGACACTCCAGTGAAAAGAAGAAATAGAAGAAGAAAAAAGTTTCAAAAATATTTAAAAAAGATTTTTTCTAAGGCGAAAAAACGTATTCTGTGTGATATTAATTATTATTTTCCTTTATTATTTGATTGAAGGCTGCTCAATTTAATATATTGTTTTTCACAAATATTTATGTAAATGCGTACATTATTGGTTAACGTCAAGCAGCATGTTCGCATACTCAAATTTAGTTTTTCTAATAACGATTTATTTCGTTTACTTTACATTTTTTCATAGATATACTTACATTTTTCTTATAAAGATAAAATTGAATTTTTTTTAGCAATACTAAAGTACATATATGGTATATGTATATGCTTATATTTGTTTTTCTTTCATGCAATATTATAAATTTTTTTCATTTTAAATAGAATAAAGCATTTCATTGTCAATAATAATCTATGTGCAATTATATGGCAAATTTTTTATTTTATTATCAAATTGATTGTATTATAAAAAGTTATTTTTATTATACAAAAATAATTTAGCAAATGTTGTATTTTGCAAAGTTCTAATAAAATGTTATTAAAAAATGTATACTAAGAGTTATATTTTTCTTTAAATAAAAAAATGTAAAGGGCGTTTTTTAATTCATCGATTGATTAATCCCATGATGCACAAATGTAGCAAATCCAGGACTTTGCTGTCCTTGCGCATCATGAGATTGATCAATCGATGAATTAAAAAACTCGTCCAAAAATATGATACTACAAATAGAACGGTTCTTAACGGTGATATTTTTTTGATATTTAAAAGAAGTCAGATTGTGGAATTCTTTTAGATGTCAATTATATGATGTCTTTCTTTCCTCTAAAATCGACGCATTGGAGGACTTATTGATATCATAATATTATCATTTTGATGGTGTTTTCGGAAGTCCGATTCTTAAACTTGAGTACTTTACGAATTTCTTTTGATAACATATTGCTCACTGGGATATACCTTGAAACGATCATCATATATGTTCGGCGTGAAATATTTTCAACAAAGAATTGTTGAACAACATTGAAAGGATGATGATGTTAAAAAAGTGTTGATTTTGACTCTCAAGTATAAAGTGAATAGACTAAACAAATAAAATTGCGGAATGTTATTTTTACAACGCTGTGTGTGATTCTTCATCGTTAAAGTTCGATTCCAAGAGAACATCTCAATTCCTGTTCAATTCTTCGATAGTTTGATGAAGAATTATCAGTATCATCAAATTCTGATATAAATGCAGAAAAATATATACACACACATACGGTACAGAGAGTTTGGAGTCATTAAATATTACAGGAGTGATCGAGCTATGAAGTCTTGATTTCTACTGCAAGGAATGCTAGGCGTACATTTATGTAGTGGATCCTGGGTAGTGCTAAAATAATCTATGATCTTTGCATGCAGAATATGTTCACAATTTTGGTTAGACTCATGGTTTTCCAATTATTAACCGTACATAATTGTATAATGTAATTTTTTACGATATTTAAATCATTCTACCAATGTTCCCATCACTTCACGGATAAATGATTGTTATTGCCTATCATTTGAAGATCCAAACTGTAATTTCTCTAGATCTGTTCACTTGAGGGCCGAAATCGATACTGAGCTCTGTTACACGGTACCCTTAAGGCCGTATTACACTACGGGTTGTGAGCTCGGTTGCGGTTGGTGTTACAGTTGACGATTACAGATTGACCAATCAGAATAAAGCAGTTTGTCAATTGACTGGTCAATCCGCAATTATCAACCGTAACTCCAATCGTAACCGAACCGGCAATCCGTAGTGTAATACGGCCTTTATCGAGTTTAATAACATCCGTAGTTGTAAAAGTGACCAATCACAGCTATTCCTCTAAAGAATGGAATGACTATGCCGTGGCTGTGGCAACGTCTCTAAATTGGCATCATTGGTATGAAGTAAAAATCCCATCCATAGCAGTGACATTGTCGTATTTGTGTAGGGCATTTACACATTTTCCTAGCCCGACAAATACTCGATAAAAAACAATATTTGTGGATTGGAAAAAATGTGCGAGGCACGAGTGGCTGAATTGGGAATTGAACCCGAGTCTTTCGCTTTCCGGGCAATTACTCTTACCACTGAGCTATTCAAGTCGTATTCGCTTCGTATTGTCAGGAACAAATTTCTGTCAATATCATATATGATTCTGGAGATTGAAAATGTCTATGGTTATATTTGAAGAGAGAAAAAGAATTCCTATCGTAGAGATCCTTAAACAGAGATCGGACAATGTGCCATGGGGCGAAACTGGATATGTTTTCGATGGCAGTTTATTTACATTGTTTAATAAATACAAAAATACGATATATATTTTTCGTTCGAAGTTAACGTGAGTAATGAATATTAAAACACGTATTAAAAGAAGGTTATAAACAAATATATTTCATCAGTTTTCCTGTGTTAATATCAACTAATAATATGAATTGATTATTAAATAATATGTTGTTATAATTACTATTATAGGTTATATTATTATTATTATTGTTATATTATTACATTACGTTATTATCATTATTATTACATTATTTTATATTATATATTATGTATTACTATAAATATAATTTATGCCTTTGACGGACAATTATGGCTAGCTATAGACGGTCAGTTAGGTTAACTATAAATCTTTCCCTCTCATTTATATATATATCTTTTTCTCCCACATTTCCGGTTTTACCCCAGGCGACGGAGCCAATTACAGATCATTAACGGTTTGTCCGATCTCTGTTTAAGGATCTCTAATGGGTGCTTTCCATTTAGTAACTCAAGTCGACATAAGTCTAGTAAAATCATCATTTGTGTTTCTTTCAATACCAATGAACAACAAAAATAGAATGATACTCTGTGCCGACTTTAGTCACTAAATGGAAAGCATCCAGTATATCGTATGTCTACCTTTTTTTATCACCCGAGCACACAGTTATGCACAATAACCAATATTGATCGGTTCTTAAGCGGGGAGCACACACTTTTGCATAAGCGCATAATCACAAGCATAAGCAAATTGATTGGTCCATTTCCATATGCATAACGAAATTAACCAATCAATTTCCTTATGATTATGCGCTTATGCAAAAGTATGTGCTCCCCGCTTTAATCAATATTATATTTTTACGGAAAAATCGCTAAGCCATTGACTGCCGAGAGGTTATAGTTCATTCGCTTATCGCTATGCGGCGCGTTATTCATTATCTATACTCATATTCAAGTTTTTGTCATAAGCGTATATAAAACCTGTAAGCCTATAAAGCCTGCAAAAGGCGGCTAATAACATTGTAGCAACTATTTCTATCAGTTTTTATTTTCTGATGCTATCTCCATAAGGAAATTCAGATATTGAACTGATTTTTGGGAAATTAAACATATATAGATGTAACGAATTAAAAATTAAAGTATAAACATACTAAGACCAGTATTCATAATCAGTTCTTATATTTAAGACCGTCTTAAGCACAATCTTAAGATGTTCTAAACTCTAAGATGTCAATCACAGAGTCGTATTAGCATCTTAAGACATTACTTAAGACGGTCTTGAAATAAGAACTGACTATGAATATCGGCCTAAGGGCTCCAAATAAGATAAGAAATGTTTACAACGGACGATAAAAAGCTGGCGCAGGAAACAAGATGCAAATGATTAATTGAATTCAGTTTATTAAAGGATATTTCGGTCTCGTTTAGGTCTAGCTTATAAATAAATCAAATCTAACACGCGTCATAATCTTCCTCTAACTCATAGGGCTCCATGGCACATCCGATGCGAAGAGTCTCACTAACAATTCCAGCCATTATGAAAGCAGTGCACCGGACGGAAGGGCGCAGATACCGACTGATATCCAGATATATAGATGTCCGATTTTCACTTATTCGCAAAGAAAGTGTCCGGATAAGTGAAAATCGTTCATTATTATTAGGATACAAAATAAAAGTTAGCCTCCATATAAATTTGTTAAAAAACATTAGAAAATGAAATGTCTATTAAACACGTCTAAAAGAAGCCACAACAACGTCTATCTAGATACGAAAGTCGACCTGCCTTAGGACCAATTTCACCAAGTCCGGTTAGATGAACCGACAGTTAAAATTAGCAGGGTGGCCAACAGAAAATAAAAGTGAAGAAAAACCAAGCATTCATATCATTCCAGTTGGAACCCTGCTAATTTTAACCGTCGATTCATCTAACTGGATTTGGTGAAATTGGCCCTTAGACGTATCGAACCCATACAGCACCGCAAGATTGCAACAACATTGCAGCAACATTTTTCTACAAGATTGCAACATTGCAGAAACATCACGAAATGTTGCTGCAACGTTGTTATGATATTGCAGCAACAGTAAAATGTCCGCCTACAGAAATATTTCAATATAATATTGCAGCAACATAGCAATATAATATATATATATGCAATGCTTTATGTATATTTATCGACATAATATCTTTAACATATGAAAAAAATAATAAAAAATTAGGCATATAAGAATCAGGATTTAGTGTGTATATAGATTTTCTGTATTATAATAATAACGAAATTATAAATTGTAAATTTTTCGGTACACATTCGACTTCCTTCAGTGACAAAGAATATCTAAGAGAAATAAGAAAAAACTCAATTTGCAATTTTGTATATTCACAATCTCTGTATCCGAAATATTCAGATATGCAAAAAGATTGTAGTGGATTTACGCATACAAGTTTTTTCACATCTCTCTTGTCTTCATATAATCTCAAAATTTATTTATTAAAATCTGAAGTATCTTTTGCATGTTAAAAAATTATTATCAAATTTTTGATTTTATATAAGAATGGAAACTATTAAAAGAATTCTTAGTTCAACGTCTGAGTCCCCTGTGTTGGGGTTATATCATACAATTTAAGTTAATAAAAATAGTTATTATATCTTTAATCTTATTAGTCGCTCTTTGTAAATTTTATATAATCATCGTGACTAAAAATTAAATGCGGAATAGATAGCACAATATGCGCCGCATAGCGGTAAACGAATGAACTAGCGATTATCGAATACTTTCTTTGGAATATTTTTGGAATGTTGCTGTAACATTACTAAAGTTATATTGTAAAATAATATCTTTGTAATATTTCTGCAACATTAAACTACAATATACAATATTGCAATATTGCAGCAATGTTGTTGCAAGCTTTAGTGCTGTATGGGGAATAGACGTCTACTAAATATTTATTTGATTTCACGTTTCTCTCTGGGAATAGTTAAAATATGAAATAAATGAGCAATGAAAAATATAAATAAGAAGTTGCCAGATTATATCTTATGTGCATGCTACAAAATGTTTAAAAAAATCAGGTACGAGATTAATGTAACTTTTTTTGATTAATTTTTCTTAGCTAATAATAATATAATAATTTAGTTTTATTTTGAATTTTTATTTTCTTCTAAAAGTATAGATTTATTGTAAAATATTTTACATTTTTATTTTATGTATATATTATATTTATTATAAAGATTAAATCAATATTTATATATACAGAGTGTCCCATTTTAATCTATCATCCATTTTATCTTCGCAGAATAAGATCGAATCAAAAATATGTTTAGAAAATAGTTATTTGATGTTGAGGGAACTATCTGATGGTGATTTTCATTTGACTTTGAAGATCAGAGGGTTATTTCAAGGCCATCTTAATTTTTTTTAAGAACGATCCTAATTTGTTTACACATAAATCGATTACTCGCAATATTCAGCGTAAAAAGTTATAAGGCCAAAAATTGTACAAGTAATATGATCAAAAATTTAATAGTTTACGAGATATTTTACTTTAAATGTGACATATATTTTTACATAAACTATATCTCATAAAATATTTACTTTTCGATTACCTTACTTCAATATCTTTATGTACAAAATAATGAGAGGAATCAATTGATGTAAAAAAATATATAATTTTTTAAATAAAAAATATGTAGCTGCTTGTTGCAAAGGACGACACATGATTTATATAAAAAAAAAACGTTTTCGGTCAATTTGCTTGAATTTGTGATATGTTATAGCTCTTGTGTCTCTGATCAAAAATGTCAAGTTATAGAAACTTTCTATGTCCAGTTTCTGAATTATATAGATATACAAGAGGTATTGCATTCCTTTAATATTTTGAAAAATACGCATTTTAGAAAAAAAATGTTTCATATAAAAGTTATAAAATTTTATATGACTCATGACATAGCAATATTATTATGATCTTGAATAACGTTGTTGTCAAGGTTACGTAAAAATCAATTTGAAATTTTTTAATGGACATCCCCACTTTTGATTGCATATTCTTAATTTATTTTTTCAGAAAGCTTTTCAAAACACTATAACAATAAAGTTCCGTTCCATTAAGTATTTTCCAAATTATCAGGCTTAAAAGGTACAGTACCGCCAGCATTAGTATTACTCGAAAGTGATTTTCAAGCTTAACAATGCTATTTAAAGTCACACTAACATTGCTACTTAATATGCCACTTAAAATCCTACAACTTTCATTTAAAACGTTTTTCTTAAAAATGCTATATTTCTGAAATTTGAGAAAATGCCAACCCTGGAGTAAAAAGCAAGAGAAAAGAGAATCCGCATCTACACACGAGCGCGCGTGCGAAATGGCACGAGATGCGCAGAGTTGAAGCGACCCTATCCGCGCGCAGCGCGGTTAGCCCGCAGTTGGCCGGCCTGAGAGGATATCTGGCAGTTTATCGAAGATGGCGGACTCGATTGGTATGCGAGGGGCACTAACGGAAAAGCGGCGAGTACGCGAAAAATCAACAATTTTATGTTAAAGTGACATTGTCAGCGTTAGCCGTGTTCGACGTGCATATCATAAGACAAGAGGAGATTTCCCAATCGGCTGAGGTAAGCGTGACATTGTATTTCGCGGGATGCAAAACGGATGCGGAAAGCCGCTGTCTCGCGCGGCCGCCGCTGCCTAGACTGGCCGCGCCTACTCTCATCGACTACTTCTCTCCCCCTATCACGCCTCTTACGTTATCCACGCGGTCTTGAGCATATCTTTTACTGTCGAATATCACCATTTTCGACTCTCGGATTCATCGACACGCGTGCAAATGCCGATCCTTTCTCGCGTTGTGCGAGCTCTCGGAGAGAAAACTCGGAGCGTTTGGATGGGGTGGTCTCCTTTAAAGATCGACCGAGGTTGTGCGACAGGCTCTCCTCACCTATACGAGAATATCACTAAGCGATTGACAATTGGGAATTTGTTACGATCGCTTATCCATTCATGTTCACGATGGAATAGTACGGACTATATAATGAGTTTCCGAGCCTAAATCGGGTGGAGCATCCTCCCAAATTATGCCGAAAATTCGCCTCACCCTATCTCGGCTACATCAGTCTCTCTTTCCGTTATCTCTCGTTTCACGTAACAGACAAAACAGAAATATCGTTTCGATTCGACACTATCTGGATACAGTACGAATAGATACACTTTCTTCGTTTTTCTCACTCTCCTTACGTTTTAATATTGTCACCAATTCATATACACGCGCGCGCGCGCACACACACACGCACACGCATGCACGCACGCACACACACGCACAGATCATTCATTCGATCTTCTTAAATATGATATGCGTTTTAACTAAGTAATATTTAATTGTTGAAAAAATATATCGATCCGCGCATTCTTTTTTTCAAAACCGCGTAATATATATTATAATTACAGAGATGATAAAAGTTATAGCCGCGTCAGGCACACTTCGCGAAACGTTTATTCTTTCAAGTTATAACCCCGTTATACTTATAGTTGCTTGCAATTTTGCGGTTAAGCATACGGATCTTTTTATCTTGAGCCAGTAAGTCTGCGGAGAAACCTGATCGATACATACTGCGTTACTTCCATATTACTTCCACGCCGAAATCTCGAGATTCGATTTGCATTTAAGATAAATTTTTACCTTAATGTTTGCGTGTATTCGAATTTTTCCGAATCCCGAATCGCGTTTACGCCAAACTGGTTGATATAGGACGTCTTAGAAGATGAAATTTCTCGAGATGATGTTATGGCCAATATAATTTAATCGACACTAACGTGAAAATTGAACAATTTTCACGTGATTTTCGACTCATCCAAGCATGCACATCGTCGTTATGACATTTCGCATCAATTCGCACTATTTTTTTTCTATCTATTATATTATTAATCTAAACTGTGGAATATAAATTTGATACTCTATAGATCTTGAAATAGTTTTGTATTATAAATAATCTTATGGCTTCTTTCAGAACGAACGACGAAAAACAAAATCTATTGGAAATTGGAATTTTTTTTTCTAGATAAAATTTTTAATCCACTTTCATGTAATCTGCTTTACATAAAAAACACGAATGAAATAAAGTAAACTCTATGACAGATGATAATTTTTTTAAATTGATGTGCAATTTTTTATGAATTTTTTTCTAGAAAAAATAAAACTCCAATTTCCAATGGATTTTGTTTTTTCGTTTGTTGAATAAAATTATTTTAATTAATTTATTTTATTTATTATAATTTTATTATTTAATTTATTATAAAGTTTTACTTTTTCAGTGTCTATAATGTCAAAATTATATTCCGCATTTTAGATTAAGAAACCACTAAATTATTAGAAATGCAGCATACTTTTAATAATTTATTAAATCTCATGCACAATCAAATACGAAAAAGCGTATTAAGAGGTTTATTCGAGGTTTAATTTATTATAGATAATCCGACAATTCTAAATATGCCCAATTAATGACGCGTAATTTATTAATAATTATAACATATTATTACATTGTGTTACTACCCATATAATTGAAAACTTACATAAGTTTATTTTGCAACTTTTTACATCATAATGAAATTATATTATCCTGAAATTTTTTGCAAGTTACTTAGAGTCATGTCCTGGACAACATATGTCAAGGTCATTGAGGTTGGCGCTAATATGCATATTTACCATCTTTTTATACATGTTTCTTTAGCGAAACAGAAGATGACTGAATGTCTTTTGGTTAAACAAAAAATTTGTTTACTTACCACTATGTGACGCACTATGCATTATTTATTTCGCAAAAAAAGTTTCCACAAATACTCTTTCGATATTCACCGATTTTTTAAATAACCGATAGATGATTTTGATTACAATGGATTAATTTTGTTTACACTATCAATAATTAGCGAGATATCAAATGTGGTGTAGTATTCAGATACGTCTGACTTTATTATTTCTCTATGTTTTTTGCTTAACTTTACTATTTAAATTTTAGTCATGATAATTATATAAAACTTGACGGCTAATAAGATTGTAACTGTTTTTATCAGTTTAATTTCTGATACAATACTCATACAGAAGATTCAGATATTGAACTGATTTTTGAAAAATTGGGCAGATAAATTTCCGATTTTTAATTAATCGGACACAGAAATTGCTCGAATAAGCGAAAATTGTTCGTTTCAATTTCCATATAAATAGAGATCTTTAGTTTCATAAATTAAATTTTTTAAAATTTATTATATGTATATACATACATACATATATACAGGGTGTCCCATTTTAAAAGTTCCACTCTCATAACTTTTCAGGATCAACGTTTGAAGGAAAACGACTCGAATAAAAGTTGTAGGGAACAAAGAAGGCTATCTAATAGTGATCTTGGATTTGACATTAAAGATCATTTTCAAGGTCATTTGAAGGTCAACTTCCGATTTTTGAATAGAACCCCCTATTTTTCGTTACATATTCTTATAGCTTACCTCGAGAGCTTTCCAAAACACTATAATAAAGTATTTTTCTATTAAGTACCTTTTGAGTTATTTTATATTTTAATCTGACATATTTTTATATAAAAAATCAAATATCTTGTAAAATATTTAGTTTTCGATAATCTTACCACAATACTTTTATGTACAGAATAATGAGACAAATCAATTAGTGCAAAAAAAACAAATAATTGTTTTAAAAAATACATTGTAAATAATTTTCTTAAAAACAATTATTTTTTATACTAATTGATTTATAAGATAAACTTATGTAAGTTTTCAATTATATGGATAGTAGCACAATGTAATAGTATGTTGTAATTATTAATAAATTACGCGTCATTAATTGGGTATACTTAGAATTGTCGGATGATTATCTATATATCTATAATAAATTAAACCTCTTAATAAACCTCTTAGAACTATATGAAACTTGCAAAGCGCAGTTTTTAAGATTGTAATTATTTCTATTAGTTTAATTTCTGATATAATTCCTATATAGAGAATTCAGATATTTAACTGATTTTTGAAAAATCGGGAAGATAAATATTCGATTTTCACTTATTCAAACAGAGATTGTCTGAAAATCGTTCGTTTTAATTTCCATTAATTAAAAAAATTCCACAAATAAAATATTTAATTTCATAAATTAAATTTTTTTAATTTAATTATATGTACATACATATATGGTATATGTTGATCCAAATATTTTTGTTCATATATATTGTAGAATATAATTGTAATATATGTATAAATACAATATAATCACATTTATGAATAGGAAATTATAGCTTACCGATAATACTTATGCAATATTATTTATAATACTTAATTTTGTTACACTTATGTAATGTTAATATTGCATATTGCAGTTTAATGTTGCAAAAATATTGCAAAGACATTATTTTACAATATAACTTCAGCAATGGTACAGCAACATTACGAAAATATTCCAAAAACAGTATTCAATAATCGCTAGTTCATTTGTTTACCGCTATGCGGCGCATGTTGCGTTATCTATTCCGCATTTAATTTTTAGTCACGGTGATTATATAAAGTTTACAAAGAGCGGCTAATAAGATTAAAGATATAATAACTATTTTTATTAGTTTAAGTTGTATGATATGACCCCAACACGGGGGATTCAGACATTGGACTAAGAATTCTTTTAATAGTTTCCATTCTTATATAAAATCAAAAATTTAATAATAATTTTCTAATATGCAAGATATTGCAGATTTTAATAAATAAATTTTGAGATTATATAAAGACGAGAGAGATGTGAAAAAACTTATTGTATGCGTAAATCCACCACAATCTTTTTGCATCCGGATATCTGAATATACATTTTATAATTTCGTTATTATTATAATACAGAAAATCTATATACACACTAGATGCTGACTCTTATATTCCTAATTTCTTATTATTTTTTTTACATGTTAAGAATATTATGTCGATAAATATACATAAAGCATTATTGCATATATATTATATTGCTATGTTGCTGCAATATTATATTGCAATATTTCTGTAGGCGGACATTTTACTGTTGCTGTAATATCATAACAACGTTGCAGCAACATTTCGCAATGTTTCTGCAATGTTGCAATCTTGCAGAAAAATGTTGTTGCAATCTTGCGGTGCTGTATGGGTATATAGCAACATATCATAAACAGAGATAACAAATTTTGGTAAATATGCATAAAAGCTTATACCTCACCGATTTTATTGCCACTTTGATATGTTGTATGGGAGGTTCTTCTGAATAAATCGCCGCAAGAAAAAAGTGGGGGAAAATATTTGTTTAGAAGATATGACAAATTAAAGTTTTAATGCTTTTTCTCGGGTCTTATAAAGTAATATCAGGAAAAGTAAAATTTGTGTACGTTGTATTTGTTGTAGGGTAGATATGGAAAAAGTATTTGTTTACATCCTACGGGATAGGTACACGATCATAGATATTTTGTCAATAATCGGTTTCACTTATGTCTCGCAGTTCGTTAACAGTTTTCAATATGCGACTACATACATTTTTGAGTCATATATTCAATTTTACTTTTGAAACTGAAAATGGGTTTGGGTTAGGTTCAATCTTCCGGAAGTGGAGCCGCTCCGTAGGGCGAGGGGGGGGGGGGAGGTGGAACGCACAGCGTCCACACATATACTTTACAACGCGAAGCGAGGTCTACCCCACAATTGTTGTGTGGATGAGAAAGTATATGCGTGGATGCAGTGGGTTCCGCCCTCCCTATTGGGGTGCTCCACTTCCGGAAGATATAATCTAACCCGCAAACCTATTTCTGATTTAAAACTGAAATTTGGTCTTGATTACGTTATATAACCCATTTATGACCCTGTATCTATCTCGTAAATGTAAACAAAAACATTTCTTACGTCTTCTGCAAGAAATAAAATGTACACAAATATCACTGTTTCTAATTTTATTTTATAATACTTCAAAGAAAGCATTAAAATTGTAAAATATCAATTTATTATATCTTCTAAACGAATGCTTTCCCCCATTTTTTTCTTACGAGGAGTTACTCAGAAGAACCTCCCTTACAACATATTTAAATAGAGATAAAATCGGCGAGATGTAACCTTTTATGCATATTTATCAAGATTTTAATTATAATCGACAATTATATCTTGCCTGCTGAGATGCAGTGATCGATAGCAACATATATTAAATATTTGAAAAAACTATTGAATTTTTATGCTTAATTTATTCGATTGCTTGCGCTGCAAAGAGAATTGAAAAATATTATATAAATATAGTGCGCAATATTGCCTCTGTCGATAAGCTCTATATATTTTTATAAATTGATAATTTATCATATTAGAAGGATTAATATCGTCTAACAAGAAAAAATATCTGTCAAAACAAAATTTTACTTTATAATATTTCTTTTTTAAAGTTTTTTTCTGGAATATCTATTATTCTCATAGCAATAGTCACATTATTTCCAAAATTAAAAAAATATGTACAGAGTGTCCCAAAACTATCGGATGTTTTTTAAATAATCGATTCTCTAAGCAATTTGAATTTTTCCTCAGAAAAAAATGTCGAGAAAGGTTATCATTTGTTGCAAGTTTCCAATTTTTGCCATCATGTATTTTTGTAATTAAAGCTTAAATTAAAATTTTATTAAAGTAAACTTTAATAAAATTAATTGAAGAACATAATTTTGTTGATAAAAGTTTACAAAAACTTATACAACATAAATCATTTTTTTTTTTTTTTTTTTATATAAATTGTAAAGAGTATATTCTTAAATAATACACGCTTTGAATTTTGTGGCAATGTCTTATGATTTCTGAGAGAAATATGCGACTTTGAAATATCATAATTTTCATATTTATTTGTATCATCTTTATAATTCTAATTTTAAATGGAAATTACGTTTGTGTTATGTTAGATTTTTTTCAGGGAGATTATGCAGGGGGAGGAACTTCATCTCTCTCCCGTCCATGTGTTTACTTTACACTAAAATAAAATAATGATTAGAAATATGTAAACTGTACTTATTTCAAAATTCATAGCGAAATTAGATAATTACGAAGCAAATATAAAAAATGTAAACATACTTTATCTAGATATTGAATTCAATATATATTTTTGTAATCTGACTTTACAATTACATGTGATTCGTGAGATACTTGTACACAATTAGTATTGTGAATAAAAATTAATTTATTGATTATTTATTTCATATACATACAACATCGTGTTATACATGATTTATTGTAAAGTAAACGTTAATAAAAATGAGGGTTACTATCGTTTTTATCATGTCCGAAAGATCCAACATCTATTTTTCGATATTTACAATTTTAATTCTAGATTAACAAGTTGTCTTTGTAAATGACACATAAAAGAACATTCGGCGTTTTTTATGTAAATTTACGTGCGTCTTTAGCGTGATTTTACGTAAAATACCAAATGACCGAGACAGGATCAAGTTGTCTAAAAAAATAACTAAAGATGATACATTGCTTTTGTAAAGATGTCTTTTAGTGAAAACGTATAGTCGATGAAGATATGATTAATAGACAATATATGTCCGACAAAAAATCATTTTGTAGCATTAACCTATGAAATATCTAAAAGATATCTAATTTTAAACATCTTTGAATTGTTCTAATTATATGTATTGTACAGTTAAAAACTAATAAATGCGGTTATATTAACATTACATAAGTATAACAAAATTAAGTATTATAAATAATATTGCATAAGTATTATCGGTAAGCTATAATTTTCTATTCATAAATGTGATTATATTGTATTTATACATATATTACAATTATATTCTACAATATATATGAACAAAAATATTTGGATCAACATATACCATATATGTACATATAATTAAATTTAAAAAATTTAATTCATGAAATTAAATATTTTATTTGTGGAATTTTTTTAATTAATGGAAATTAAAACGAACGATTTTCAGACAATCTCTGTTTGAATAAGTGAAAATCGAATATTTATCTGCCCGATTTTTCAAAAATCAGTTAAATATCTGAATTCTCTATATAGGAATTATATCAGAAATTAAACTAATAGAAATAATTACAATCTTAAAAGCCGCGCTTTGCAAATTTCATATAGTTCTCATGACTAAAACTCAAATACAAAATAGATAACACATACCGCGTCACATAGCGGCAAGCAAACGAACTTCTCGTTCGTAAGCCAAAAAAACTTTTAATCATCTTTTCGTTTCACCAAAAGACATCTATAAAAAGATGACGGAAAGATATTTTTCTTAGGTTATCTTTTCGGCAAAACGAAAAAATCTATTATAAACATCTTTTAGACGTTTTCCAAAAGATGACTTTTTTGGTAATCAGAAAGACATCCTTTATTCGTTTTTTAGCCTTTCCGAAAAGATGACTTAAAAAAGACATTTTTTCGTCATCATTTAGTTTTGTGTGCTGTTTAGGGAATTAAGAATTGAATTATGGTACAAATCTTAGTGACCCTGTTCTCAGCACAATTCGTTTGCATAACGCATATTTAATAACGTCAAACGTCATACAGAAACGCATAGAAGACAAAAATTATAAAATAAAATCTTTGACGCATATAATATTTGACGTGTATGTTAAAAAGTTACAAAATAAATCCACTGGCTATTTAATGGATTCATGTTAAAACAGCAGTTTTATAAGTTGATAGTAACCAGCAAAAACATTTGAATTTTTGCTGGTTTTCTCTTTCTTTCTCTCTTTTGAACCATATATAAAAAAAAAAATTATTTTCTGCATATACAGGGTGTCTCACAACCTCCATACAATATTTTAATAGCGTATTCAAAATAGAGTAAAAAATCTTAATACAAAAATATCGAGGCTACAATAGTTTTTGAACTACCAAAAGTTCACCAATAATGTTGCATAGAATTCGCGTCCTCAGGCTCGTAACTACATTTACACATATACCGATCTGTCATCTGTTATTGCTGACAGATAAAATAAATAAATTGATTTCCACAGAACTTTTTCGCATGATCAAAACAAAAATAAACTTCGTTTCTTAATGTTTGAAAATATTAAGTTTATATTTCTATTTAAATATAATAATTAATCAATCATTTAAATTGTTATTTAAGAAAAAATTAAATTTTTACGTACAACATTTATAGTTCGTTAATATCAGCTGACCGCTGTACATACGCCGTATATTCATACACATAAGAAACAATAAAATCAGTTGTGCAATAAAAATCAATATTACTTAATTCGTAAAATCAGTAACAGATGACAGATCGGTACGTGTGTATGTTACGGATCTGAGCGCGTGAGCTCTACGCAATATCATTGGCACACTTTGATCGCTTATAACTCAAAAACTATTACAGCCTCAAAATTTTTGTATTAGAATTTTTGACTTTATTTTATCTCTAGAATACACTATTAAAGTATTGTACGGAAGTTGTGAGACACCCTGTATACTATCATTAATGCTTAATAATACAGACCGATAAAAGAAAATGTATTCTTTGTAATATTAATAAATGGTTCTAAATCTTTATCAACTATCATAAGGTCATAATTCAATTATCGGTACACTCGAACTCTTATTCCTATTATTTCTTCCATATATAAATTTGTGTAATTTAATCTGTACAATTTGTAATTGTAAATAGTAAAATTGAATTGTATAATCAGCGATAGATACTATAGTATATATTTCAGTTAAAAATATATTAATTAATCAGATAGCAACAATGTTGTCTAATGAAAATTGGAATATATAAGCTGCTATTCGTCAGTTATTATTATACATCGATGAAGTCTTTGAGGATATTTTGAGAAAAAAAATTCCATATTGTTTCGTTATTTTTTTTATTTAAAGATAAAAAACTAAAATTATTTTTCTTTATTACAAGAAAAAAATGTATATCATAACGAATGTAACATAAAAACATGTTATTTTCAACGAAGCCATTTCCATCGAAAACAAATGACCTATTCCTACTGACGTCAAGCCAAGAACCTCTGATCATAAAATGGTATCAAAGAATTATTCATGACGAAGCACTATTCAAATTATTTAAATACTTTTCGGGATTATTCAAATTTTTATTGCGGAAATAATTTAATATTCGTGAATAATGACCCAATAACATATAATAAATATAATTAGTATTGTACATACATATAGGGTGTCCCATTTTAAAGGACCCACTCAAATATCTCAGAAACACTGCGTTAAATCGAAAAATGTTTCAAACAAAAGTTATGTGGCTTCAAGGGGGCCATAAGATGGTGATAATGATTTGACCTTGGAAAATCATTTGAAGGTCATGTGAAGGTCAACTTTAAAATCTTAAATGGAAACCCCCATTTTTTATTTAGTATTCTTGTAGCTTGCCTCGAGAGCTTTCCAAAACACTATAATAAAGTATTTTTTCATTAAGTACTTTTTGAGTTATTTTATATTTTAATCTGACATATTTTGATATAAAAAATAAAATATTTCGTAAAATATTCAGTTTTTGATAATTTTACCGTAATACTTCTATGTACAGAATAATAAGACAAATTAATTAGTGCCAAAAAAACAAATAATTGTTTAAAAAAATACATTGTAAATAATTTTCTTAAAAACAATTTTTTTTTTTTAATGCTAATTGATTTGTCTCATTATTCTGTATATAGAAATATTACGGTAACATTATCAAAAACTAAATATTTTACGAGATATTTAATTTTTTATATCAAAATATGTCAGATTAAAATATAAAATAACTCAAAAAGTACTTAATAAAAAAATACTTTATTATAGTGTTTTGGAAAGCTCTCGATGTCAGCTATAAGAATACTAAATAAAAAATGGGGGTTTCCATTTAAGATTTTAAAGTTAACCTTCACATGACCTTCAAATAATTTTCCAAGGTCAAATAATTGTCACCATAGAATGGCCTCCTTGAAGCCACACAACTTTTGTTTGAAACATTTTTCGATTTAACGCAGTGTTTCTGAGATATTTGAGTGGGTCCTTTAAAATGGGACACCCTGTATATTAATATACATTTATATTGGTATATGACATACATATACATATATACTACTGACATATACATATATACTATATGACATATACATATTAATCCATACAATAAATTGAATAATGCGAAAATAAGGGGGAATAAATCAACCATCAGTGGGATCAAATAAATATTTATCTTATGGTCACTTGATTATTCAGTTCTTTTGATATTTTTTATATAAAAATTTAAAAGCGTTTGTATATGTAGTAGGATAGGATGGGGACATGGCGGTAAGGTGCGGCACGGGATCAGCTTCAGTAGTGGGAGAAAATATTCCGTTCTAACAAGTGGACAGGTATAAGGAACTTGAGTTAGTTTTAGATGCGCTCAGTACATGTTTCGTTAGTCGTCCGTTAATCTTCGAAGGAAGCCGATTCATCGCGTTTTATCATTGCCGAGAAAGAGGTGCGCGAATCTTCTTTTCTACCCTGATCGATAACATTCTTTGGATGTCTGGCAAATCGAGAAGACGCGTTATGAAGCTCTTAGGTAAGCCGAAATCCTATCCGAGAAAATGCTTGGATATACGCGATATTTGGGAGAAATCTATAATGCTTTTCGATTAGTTGAATTCAACAGAGTGCGAGTCGCGAATAAGCGTTCAACAGAAGTTTGACATATAGATAAGACGATAAATAATCTTTTTTTATTACGCCACACGATACACATATCTCCTATGTCAAACCTATCATTGTAGAGACAAATGAGGAACTCTTTTCATATCGCTTCTTGATATACATATGTTAATCAAATAATTCTTTTACATGAAAAGGATGTGCGATAATCTTTCTCTCTCTCTCTCTCTCTCTCTCTCTCTCTCTCTCTCTCTCTCTCTCTCTATTATCTTGTGTATCCTGCATGTGTATAATTATGAGTTACAAAACTATTATGATATCATGTTTACAACTTGAAATTAACCTAGGTCGTGTGACGTATTTAATCGTTATGGCGTTGTAACACCTGCCGTATTTACTTACGAAAGTTAAAAGTGAGAGTAATAAATTTCGTAGCTGCGAAATTTACATCTCGTTAGGTCACTCGCGTTAAAACCTGTTCCTCTACAGGGTGCTCTCTAGAATGAATTAGAGATAAGCCTCTTTAAAATTTAATGTATATTATCATTATCCGCAACTTACATTAAGCATGATATTTTCAAAATATCTCTAGAATATATTTACTTATTGCGATCGAAACTGAAAAAATTGTATATTCTTTGTGTGTTGTTCTCAAAATATATCTTTTTACGTATGTAGTAAGTTTATTTTGAATATGCATACATGCGCGCATGTTTCTTTATTCCTGTACAATCACCTGCGAAATTATATTAACAAAATGCGATAGCAAGTCGATTTATAAATTATGCATTATTGTATAAATGACGCAGGGATTTTTTAATTGAATAAATTTTCACGCACATTCTCTCTATATATTTCTTTGTTTTTTATGTGCATCCACAATAATGCAAATTAATTTGTTCTGAATTAATTTTATAATCAATCGGAAAATAAAATTATCAATATTATAATGATACGTCCTGAGCCATATTTATAGAATATACAAAATATGCAATGCATTTTTATTTCTACAAACATAACTTGCAATTATAAATATGTACAAAATTTCAAATGCATTCGTGTGAATAAACACAGAAGTAAATCGCTTGCGAGAACCGAAAAATGTGTGTTGGAAATCTACGGTTGGGTGTAAGTTAATTTTTTTTTAAGTTAAGTTTAAAGTTAATGGCCCAAAAATTTCTCAAGTATTATGTACGTTATTAATTTAGTTTAAAAGTTACTTAAACAAAAATTAACTCAGTTAAAGTTACGTTAAAAATTATTAACTTATTAAAAGTTAATTATGCAAAATTATATTTTTTATATAATTTATCTTTTAATTATACATTTTAAATTTAAATAATATAATAAAAAGGTAGTTTTTTATAAGATAGATAATGTATTTTTTCTTATACAATAGTTAATAATACATATTATTTAAATATATTATAGTGATAGAGATATTGTAATAGAGATATTATAGTGTTTAAAAACAAAACGGTTAATAGAGACTTCGGTTAAGAGAACTTTCTTGTTTAATTTGAACCGCTCTACCTGCACACGTGCATTTTTTCGTTCGCGTTCTCATTCTGTTTGCATTTCATCTTTATCTTTAATTGTTAAATACTCTAACAATAAATTAAAACAATTAAAAATATTTATTGAATTTTAATAAAATGTCATCTCAAAATTATGGTCCGTCATTTTTCCTCTTAAGTCATCATATACTAAGCCATTTGCACTAAACATACGCTTTACGTGCGTCGAGGATGGTACCGTTGAGTTGCATTTTATGACCGCACATTTTAATGGTACTGGATACTGTCTTATGTTTTTATAATTATTAGTAAACACGGATAATCTTCTACTATTAAAGATACAAAATTTTAACTTGTATAAAAAAGTTGATAAGTTAACTTAATGCATTTAAAAGTATCTATTTAAGTTAAAAGTTAACACGTTTTTTAAAATTAATTTAAATTAAGTTAAAAGTTATTAACTTTCCAACTTTTTAAATTAACTTTTAACTTTTTAAGTAGTTACTAACCCAACCCTGTGGGAATCTATCTAATTGTAAGAATTTTATATGTACTATAAAAAGAAGAACGTCTTAATAGGGAAACCAATGTAACGAGTGAAAAAGGCTGTTTTTAACGATTTTTTTCTGATAACTAATTTTTTTTTCCAAATTGCATTATTAACATCACAAAGTACACAATTTGAACTACCTTTTGTGAAATTGTCGTTAAAAAATGTTAATATTAATAGCCACAATAGCCGCCTTAAAAAAAACGGGCCCACGCGTAGCGGGGCAACGAAAGTTTCAAAACAAAAAAAAAACAAGAATTTTCTTAAAATATAAGATAATAGCTTCAGTTGCACGTATGGAATTTTTGATTGAATAATTCGTTTTTGTGTAATGTTAAAAATCAGAGATCAATGTCTCACCGATTTAGAAATTTTTTTCTTTAAAAGTCCGCCATTTTGTAACAAATCATTTTTTCTTAATCCATACGTGCAACTGAAGCTATTGTCTTATATTTTAAGAAAATCCTTGTTTTTTTTTTTGTTTCGGAGTTTTCGTTGGCCCGCTACGCGCGCGCCCGTTTTTTTTTTGGGCGGCTTACACTATTGGCTATTGTAGTTATAAATATTAATATTAAAAAAAAAAAAAATTCACAAAACGTAGTTCAAATTATGTATTTTGTGATATTAATAACGCGATTTGAAAAAAAAAAGAACAATTATTTACTAGAAAAAAAATCCTTAAAAGTAGTCTTTTTACACTGGTTCCCCCCTTAAAAACTAGAACATATACGTATGATTTCTTTTAATTTTAACTTTGATATCTGAAAGAAGATCGATTGGCACACATTCACATTATTGAGCATCTGATCCTGATTGCTCTACCAATCGTCCATGTCAATTAGATAAGAATATTTTTCCAGTCGCGTCACCACGCTCTGATACGTGGCATGCATTTCGGAAGTCAATGTCCCGCTGACACACTTCGAGACGTAGCGAGCGGATGCAAGGCGTGTTATTGGCCGTTATTAAATACGTGCTGTCATGCAACCGTGTTTTATTATCACGCGGTATCCAAAAGAAAACTTGTATATATTACGCAAAATTTCGCGTTACCTAGAATTGAACAAGTCTCAGTATACCTGAATCACACCTAAGTATATTCTGTTATCAAAGAATGCAAAGTAAATAAGGCGCGATAATTTTTCACACTTCTGATGTAACTAGAATAATCTTCTCGCCGCAAGTTTCAGTCGATTTAATCGCCAAGAAATTTATAATATGTCTTTTTCTTCGGTGCGCTTGCTTGTAGAAGCCATACACAGTTTTCCAGCGTTGTAACTATCGATGATAATAATTCACGCTTGGAAAGTCCCAAGCGTGAATTATTATCTCTCTTGCTCTTATAACATTTGGTAAAAGGCAAATTCTGCAATACATATACCGGTTCCCGTATTGCAGGGTGTCGAAGTTTTACGCGCAAAATATGAGATACTTATTTATCGGGTTATCCAGGAAGATACCGGAAGGCGGTGAGAGTGATGGCCGAAATAAAACAGAGAAGAGATGGATGGTTGATCGGTTTCGCGGTCGCGGTTGCAATCGTGACCGTGGTCTTGATCATGCTTGCTCTCGGATTCGTCATGTAACGGGTTTATACGTACATGTAACGGACGCTCAATTTCTCCCGGTCGCTTCGCCTCGAAGTCAGGACAATGACCTAGAATCCTTTTGCTCATATCCGTTTCTATGTTTATACTATACAAGCAGGCTTGTTTCTATTCGTTTCAGCTTAATTTCAGTTATCGATACGCCCGACCGAATTTACATCTTGTCCCGTAAAAGATTGCGAGAGAAAAGGTGAACGAGATTGTTAAAGTGATTTGAAATACCACAGAAAATGTCATATCTAAATTATTTTGCCGGAATAGGTATCGAACTTTAATACGATATGCATAGCATATATATTTATAATGTAATCTTTTATAAGAACGAAATCGGCTTCATATATTTACGATGATAAATATTTCTTTTTGCCATTATGCAAATACTCGTGTGTACATAAAATACCGATGATCACATATAAATCATTTTGATTCTATTGATATTTCAACAATAAAATATCCCGAAGACATCTTAATTAACAATAAAAAAATGTTTAAAATTTATTTGATAACTTTTGTTGTACATGAACATTTTGTACAGCGATGTTAAGGAATATGTATAAATTTTTAAGTACTTTGAGACAGCTATAATAGCGACAGGACTGTGATTCATATGTGACTAAGGTATAGAGCAAAAAAAAAATTATGATCTATGGGTTAATTATGTAATACTTTTTGGCTATATGTAATACTTTTGTCATTAATATTTAAACAATATTTACATAATTGTCAACATTGAATATTTATTGACGATATTGAATATACCGTTTATATACCGCACCTAGCAAAAATAATTAAGATTAATAAACATTTTGTTAAAGGACAGTTCTCGATTTTAATTCATTTTTTTGTAAATTCCCAAAAGAAGACTTTATTTTCGACAAATACTATTGCCTAATTTCCATAATACAGAATCAGAATGAAATAAAAATCTTACTCGGTTTATATAATTATACGATTTAAAACTAATAAAAAGTGTCCAGCATTAGAACCGATTTCGGTATATATCATTTATATCCCGGAAAGTAAGATATTATAGATAAGCGATGGAACAAAAAAAATTCTGTTGTACAATGTTGAAAATGTCTCATTAGAAAAGTTTCTCATTAAGTTGTAATGTCGGATTAATACGAGGATTTCAATAATAATTTCTAAATTTTTCTTACGTAAGTATGTCTTTAATTAGCAATTATATGCCGCGCATATTAAAAGTAATTGATACTTTTGTACTAACAAACTTGTTTTTTGATTGTGCTATTTTCAAATATCACAACCGATAGCAGGATTATAAATTTTTTTGTGAAATCAATGAAGCCATATTTTCCTTGTTTTTGTGAACCGTAATGTGGGTAACAAAATATAAGACGTTATAACGATAGTGCGTGTTCGAAACTGCGATGGTTACGTAAATGTCGCATTGTGAATCTCTGCATGCTAGTGAATCGTTGACAATTAACTGCACGTAGCGTGATATCGACTACGAAAGAATCGAGGATTAAAAATACATTTACTTTTTTTTGACCATAATTTTGATGATTCTTTTAATAGCTCAATTCCATCATTACATATCTGCTACTTATTATTACGGTTTTCGTAAAAAAATTTTTTAATTGTATTTTTTATTTTTTTATTATTTTTCTTATCATTCCGGTATAGAGAAAAAAATGTAGTTATTGGGCAATTGATACCAAATAATACCAATAACACCGCGTGAGATAACGTCGCGTCATATTCGCGTAATATTCGATATGCGAGGCAATAACAAATATTTCTCGCCCATTTGCAATTAATATATTTCGTGATTTGTCAGAAATTTTGTAAGCTAAAGATATGATTTGTCCATTGAACTTGTTCCTTTTTATAGCAATAAAGCCGAATAGCCTCGTAACCCGCTTACGGTACGTTAGACCGCATTGTTTGAAAATCGGTTGGTAAGATGCACCTATACGCCCTTTCATGACGAACAATTATCGATCTCCTATCTTTTCTTTCTTATTACATCGCTTTAAAGCCAGCGCTCGTATCCGATAGAATTGTAAAAAGTAATCTTATATGCATATATTTACATTTATAATTTTCTTATTATAATTAGTTGTTCCCATATTTTAGAATCACCAGAGGAATAGATTATTTTAACGTTATATAGAATGCGGTAATGTAATTATATATTGAAATATGACATTTTTTCGACTGTCCATCACAAGAATCGAACGGCCCGATCGTGAACGATGTCTCGGGGCCATACGTCCTCTCGGCTTAGGGAGAGAGCAACCCGATCGCCGGTTAGATTTTGTTCTTTTTTTTGTGTGCGTGATTGTGAGCTTATAAGAAACTCTGTAGAATTTCGTTGTCGGCGAGCCAGAAATAAGCGGCAAAATCTCATCCGGCGGATGATGTGATAGAGAATATTGAGGGACGTCAACGCAAAATGCGAATCCGACTTATCGCACGTAGAAACACGTCAGGTGGTATGATTTTTCGTTACTATCTTTTATTAAAAATCTAAAGGTCACGAAGAGCTGTTGCTGTCGTTAATTTTATCACTTGCTGCAGGAACAAGACTCAGAAGGCTGAGAGAAATCCGGTAGAGATGGCCATTCCATGCACGGAAATCTCGAAACGGAGCTGCGATGCTACGCCCGAATTATGGAATTCGAAACGTCAACTGGGGTCACGTGACTGATCGGAAAAGAGCCGACGCAAGTCGCGTGGGCGAAACAAAGAGAGCTGGTCTAAATTGCAAACTGCCGAAAGCCGTGTCTCCAACTTTCGACAAAAAGAATTTTGGCAAATGACAAGACGAAGGATCTGTCCGTATGACCATAAAGGCCGCAAGATGGTCCTATTAAATGCAGAAGCGCCACAGATAGCCTATTTGCAATTTATTGGGTTGGCGTGTCCCCTACGGGATTCTTGCTTGTCACTGTTCGACGAGATTTCGCTGAAGACGAGAGAGGTTCATTTGAACTCATTGTCAATGCGACTGAATACAATCACTCATATCGGCCGGTGCCTAGGATAACCAATATGATTGTCCAATCAAAGGGCTTCATTTTCAACTGGCTAATAAGCATTATGTCTAATTGATATATTGACATTCGCCGAGATCACCTTGGCGAGAACGCTGAATTTCGAGGAGTCTCAAGACTGCTAAGGCAAGAAGAGCTAGATATCGACCGCTAAGATGAGCATTTCCTAACAACACACATGTTCAAAAGACGTTTAGAGGACATCCAGAGGATATAAAATATCCTCTTTAGTTAGCAATTATATATTGCGCCTACTAAAAATAATAGATACTATTATACTAATAATTTATTTTTTGATCGCATTTTTTTTAAATATCATTTAATCGATACAGCAGGATTGTAAATTTATTGTTAAAGTTAATGAAACCGTGTTTCCCTTGTTTTTGTGAATCACAATGTGGATAACACAATATAAGATGTTATAACGATAGCGCATGTTCAAAGTTCATCTATAAATACGTGCTATTTCGATGATTTCTTATAATAACAAAGAAGATCATACGCGCAACAATCGTACTCAAATGTTAAACTATTAAAACAACTAGAAAAAAGTGTAAAAATAACACATTGTGCATATATTTTTAATTTTATATAACATAGATATGCTCTATATTATTAGTAACAGGAAAATTTGATTTAAATTTAATATATATTGCATATTCCTACGAATGGTCCACATAAATTTTTGCATTAAATTAACATAATATGGATATGTATATTAGAAATACTACATATGTTAATATTTCAACACAAAATCATTTCACATCTGCTAACGAAGCCTTTTTTTGTAAATATGCATATTAGGTCACACCTCGCCGATGACTTTGATCTTGACATATGTTGTCAAGGATATAACCCTGAGTAATTTTTCTTTATAACTTAATCGGCGGTCTCTTATAATTTCTGCGATATTTAAAGTTAAAATTTGGGTAATTATATAGAGATATGGAGACATCCCCGATTTCTATAATTTTGTAAATTATTAAATAAGTAGAGAGGAGCGTTCTGAGTAATTTTCCTCAAGAATTAAGTAGCGGTCTCTTATAATTTCTGAGATATTTAAAATTAAAACTTCATTCGGAACGAAAAATTGGTTTGGGTTATATGACGTAAACCAAATCAAATTTTAGTTTTAAATTAGAAATAGGTTTGGATTAGGTTATATCTTCCGGAAGTGGAGCCCGTAGGGAAGGGGGGGGGGGCAAAACCTACTGCGTTCACACATTTTCCTATCTACACAACAATCGTGGGGTGGACCTTGCTTCGCGTTGTAAAATATATGCGTGGACACAGTGGCTCCCCCCCCCCTCACCCCTCTACGAGGAGGCTCCACTCCTGGAAGATATAACAGAACCCAAACCTATTTCTGATTTAAAACTAAAATTTGGTTTGGGTTACGTCATATAATCCAAGAAAATTTAAATTTTCATTTAAGTAGTTAATAATATTGTAAAAAAATTAAAAATTTTTATCATTGCTCTGCAAAAAAATGCTAGACAATGTATTCATTTTTCGAGGTTTCAAGTGGGTATGCTCCCTTAATTTAGAATTTGACTGCAAATATTGTGTATGTCAAGTTTAAAAATTCCAATGTAAGCTTTATATATTTTTATCCATACTGAAAATGGACCAAAAAACGCCATCATTTGATACTCTTATGCCGGCACGCTCTTACTTAATTATCGACATCCAAAATCAATAAATATAAAAAAAATAATTGTTTTTAAGAAAAAATATGTAATTATTTACAATGTATTTTTTTAAACAATTAGTTTTTTTTTCTTTACGTTAATTGATTTGTCTCATTATTCTGTACATAAAAGTATTACGGTAAGATTATCGAAAACTAAATATTTTATGAGATATTTTAATTTTTATATCAAAATTTGTCAGATTAAAATGTAAAATAACTCAAAAAGTACTTAATGAAAAAATATTTTATTATAGTATTTTGAAAAGCTCTTGAGGTAAGCTACAAGAATATGCAATGAAAAATGGAAGGTTCCATTTGAAAAAGTGGAGTTGATCTTGAGTTGAATCTCCGAAGCGCCGCCACCCCGACGAATTGTGTTACCACCATTCGATGACCTCTTTGAAACTATAAAACTTTTATAGGAAAAAATTTTTAGCAATATTATTAGCAAACGTTGATCACTTATAACTCAAAAACTACTGTAGCTTCGATATTTTTGTATTAAAATTTTTTACTCCATTTTGCCTCTAGAATACGCTATTAAAACATTGTACGGGGATCGTGAGATACCCTGTATATATATACAAAATTATTATGTAATATATACAAGGTGTCTGATAATAATCGCCCCACCCGTAATGTGCAGGTAGAACGGATTAAACCGGACAGGAAAGTCCTTTATCATTTTACGATTTTTGTAATAATTATTGAGAAATTAATTAAAAAAGATCGACCAATTTGCGCGAATATAAGCACGCAGCGAGAAGAAACAACCCAAAAGTAGGTGCACAACAAAGTTTTAGGAGAGAAGAGTGCTTTACAAATAACAATAGTTACATACAGAACCATGAAGGAAGAGTAAGGAGAATTATCTCGATAGTGTGGAGAGGAAAAAAGTTGGTCACGAAAAATGTTCCCTATGTATGCAGGTTTGCCAAATGGAATATTGGTATATATATAGTGTTACGTTTAGTTGTAGTAGTAATTAGTAAGTAGTGTGTCACCCAGCATACTTATTAATCACTAACACAACTAAATGTAACATTATATATGTACTAATATTCAAGATGGCGATGAAATGGTCCAAGTTATTCCATTTGACAAACCTTGTCATATACGGAACATCTTTCGTGATCATTTCCAATCTAGGTAGATAACTTTCCGTACTTTTCTTTCATAGTACGAGCGATATATAATGCCACCCATATCTATGCCATCTTTTTTCACCGCGCGGTAATACTCGCGCGAATTGGCCAATCTTTTTAAATTAATTTCTCATTAATTATTGCGAAGATTGCAAAACGGTAGAAGACTTTCCTATTTGGTTTAATCCGTTCTACCTGCATATTACCGATGGGGCGATTATTATCAGATACCCTGTATGACTAAACTTTAAGAGCATATTTTAGAGGTCAAAATAAGACTTTGTAATATGGATATACGGTCATTTTTTCCATTGTTTGCGCCTGCCTCCATTTCGTCTAGAAACAAGATCAAGCGTCTGTGAATTTGATCTATGCGGAAACTTATAATCATATTGTCATCTGCGAACCACTCGATAATATTATAAGCGTATCGCGTATCGTTTAACCTGCCTTTTTATGTCGGATATGTGGATGATATCGCGCTAGCGGCCCCCACTTCTATACTCAGAGATATTGTAAAAACGTTCAATTCATTACACCCGAGACTTCAATTCACGATGGAGGAGGGCGTGGATAATAGATTGGATTACCTTGATGTCACCATTATCATTAACAACGGCTTGGTGGAATTCGATTGGTTCCACAAGCTCACATTTTCCGGAAAATATTTGAATGTTGAATCGCAACATCCGCTATGCCAAAAAGAGGCACAATTATTGGACTGATTGACAGAGCGTTCCTTCTCTTACATCCGAGATTTCATAAAAAGAATATGGAACTAGTTATAACGTACTTATTAGATAACAGCTATCCGTTAAAGTATATATTTAAAACAATTCAAGAAAGGCTTAAAATCCTCATTACACAAACCAAAGCGAACATTACTTTGAAAAATGTGACGGATACAAGTACAGGAAAATAAGCTCCTTCGTTCTTCAATATTCCATACATACTTCCGACCAATTTAGGCGTATCACTCGAGACTTAGACACAAAAATCTCATATTAACAAACTGAACCAATTCATCAGAGTATAAAAAGATGACATACTTAAAGAATTTCACAGGAGTGTGGTATATAAAATTTCCTGCAAAAATTGCGACGCGTCTTACGTTAGAAAAACCCGCAGATTTTTAAAGACGAGGACACAAGAATATCGAAATCATATAAACAGAAATACGACTCAACATTCGGTCATTACGGACCACGGACTGCTTAATCACGAATTTAATTGGAATAATGTGGAGATTTTGGATGAAAAATCGATCCTTGGAAAAACATTAATATCTGAAATGACTTATATAAAGAGGCAAAAAAACGGTTTGAACTTGCAGAGTGACATCGAACAACTCGATCAAATATATTTTCCAATCTTGAAGAGTATACCGAAAGTCTGATTTGAACCCTTTTCTCCCTGCATAGATACCATACGTTACTGTCTGGTTTATTTATGATTTGGCGTTAATATTTTTTAGATCACGTGTACTGTTTTTATTGACAAGTGCGTCTCGTTCTCGTGGGCTCCCGCGCGCCTTTGCGTGTTGGTTCCGGTGAGTCACCTTGCGTTTCGAATCTTTGGCCAATTATTAATTATTCGATAATGTAGAGATGGAATATATGACATTTGCATCTTTTTACCTCCTCTTTTAACGGCTGGTACCGATGGGAGGTGACTCTGTTGCGATCCTGTGGAGGATGTCGGGATCCCGCGCATACTAGTTCATAGGATATAATTTTATGTCATTAATGCATATTTTTATTTATAGCTCCACTTTTCTTGTAATTTACTTTCTTGTAATTCTACTCATGTTTGTATTCTTTTTATTACACAGTTACTGAAGATGGTCTGATGTGGACCGAAACTAACTCTAATAAAAAAAAACGCCTAGTTTTTTAAATTGTGTCTACATCGCACATACATTAGCGCTTATAATTAATTCTATTGTCCTTGTTTGCGCTTACATCACGCATCTGGTTCTGATTAGCCTTTTTTATTTTGTTTTTATACCAGTAACATAATATATGGCAACATTCTATACTCATTTTATACCTAACCGATCTTTTTCGCGATTAATCTCGTATATACTTAGTCATATTGTTTAGATATAAAGATAAAATCAAATAATTATTTGATGGCAAGGGGTAAAATAGAAGGTATATAAACAATATACAATCATCTATCAAGAACAATATACGTCTAATGCTCTGGTGTGTACGATTCTAAAGAAAAAAGGGAGAGAAGATAGAAAAGGGAGAAAGAGAGACGAATAGAGAAAGATATGTATATAAATAAATAATATAACGAAATGTGTATGCGCACAGCATTAGTGTATAATATGAAAGACCAATTTCCAGAAAGAAATCCAGAAAGAAATCCAATCAGAAATAATATAGTAATGTTTACATCGACAACACATAATATTTATATTTAATGCGACTCAATTCTTACGTAATATGTTCTATATATTTATTTATACGATATATATTTATATGTGCATATAATTCATTTACATAATAATTTTGCATGCAAAAGTAATTACGTTGCACTGCAATAAATTTAATGTTTTTTGAATTATTTCATCTAATTTCAAAGTATCTCGATTATTTTTTGTGGACATAGTTACGTAACTTGTTTATTACTCATATTTGACGTTTTATATAATTCTTAAAAACAAGTTCATTAACTATGTCCTCAAAAATAATCAATATGCTTCAAAATTAGATCTAATTCAAAAAACATCTAAAAATTATTTAACTTAAGCAGCCAACTTAAACATTTCAATCAATAAAAAAAAAGAAAGGCCAATTGGAATCCGGACGTGGTACTTGTTAGAGCGTAATAAATATGTGATGTTTTTAAAAAACGATGTTAATGAATATAAATTAATAAATAAATAATATAAATTAACTAAACCAAACGTTTCGGCCCACTTCGGATCCTTATCAATACAAATAATCAAAATGTTGACACATAAAGAGATATCGTAAGGCGGAGTAATACATACAGAACGCAACGATGGACTTATAACAGTGTTACGATACGCTTATAATATTATCGAGTGGTTCTCAGATGACAATATGATTATAAGTTTCCGCATAGATCAAATTCACAGACGCTTGATTTTGTTTCTAGACGAAATAGAGGCAGGCGCAAACAATGGAAAAAATGACCGTATATCCATATTACAAATAATCCGTTCATAAAGATCGTAATGTCGGATATAGCAAAGGATGTGTGTTCGGTGTAAGCGTATGATGAATAAAAAGAATGTTATCGATGTGAAGTAAAATGTTATTATAAATTATTAAAAATAAAAACTTATAAAAATATTTTAACAAAAAAAATTGTACAAATATATTCTACAAAAATAATGATATAAAAAATTTTGCTAAGAGAAAAAAATTGTTATAAAAATTTTTTTTTATTTCCAATATTAAAAAGATTATATTTAATAAATCGCAATATAATAGGGTGTATAGCTAAAATAGAGTTATTTTGTAATCAACTAAATTCACAATATATACACATCTAACGCTTCGGAATATATTTATTGAAAGGAAATTTCTTATAAACTCTAAGTTGCATAAAGCAAACTTACATCAAAGCAAAGTATAAAAACTTGACGTACCCGGGTCGCATTAATATATATATGTACGTATGTATATATATGTACATACATATATGTGTGTGTTGTATGTATGTGTTTGTGTATGCACGTAAAAACGTGTACGTAAATATAAAATCACATTTTTAATTGTATAATTTATTAAAAATTGAAAAATATCCGTAAATAAAAGCGCGCACGTAGCGCGCGTCTGTGTTGTTCTAGTTTTTATCGCAAGAGGGCAACTTCATTTGTTAGTGGATAAAAAAGATTACATCAAGTATTATAGTCCATTGTTTTCTAAAAGACCTGAAATATTCAAAATAATAGGAGGATTCAAAAAGCAAATTTTCGCATTGTCCCAACAGTTGCAGAGAGAAACCCAAGCAAGTAATAAAAATGTAAATAAAAAGAAAATTTGTGATAAAAGAAAACGAGACGATTTATCGGACAATGAGGAAAACTCTGATTAAATTACACGGATCAAGATAATAGATTTACATTTAGAAATGAAAAAAATTAAAAAACTTATACTAGACTGGATAGAGCAAAAAATAAGTAAGGCATCAGATACGAATGAAAATGATTATTTAATAGAGAAAATAAAAAATTTCACAAAAAATATTAAAATTAAAGTTGAAGTTGGGGATGAAAACTTTATTTTTGCTACTGTTAATTGTTTTCTTTGCAATACATCCATAAAAATAATCAAGTGCGGTAAAAATGAAAATAATACAAATGCAGGATGGACGGTGAGCAATTTTTACAAACATTTTCTTAAATATTTAAGCAATACTCAAAACAACACGTCGACAGCATCTCGGACTTCTTTTAAAAAATCATCCTTATTAACGGCTTATTTTTCAAAAACTGATGCTAATAAAAATTTGCGTAAAGATTTGGATACTGCTCAAAATAAAGAATCGGAACGAGGGTCATCTTCAGAAATAATTTCAGTCGAAGACACCGAAGAAACCGAGGAGAAAACAATCTCGGAGACCGTTGTAGAAGAAAATAATTCCAATCCGGATTCGGATACTGGGTCGTCAAATTTTTAGTAGATAGTACTGGAAAAAATACAATGGTGTGGAGTACTAAAATTACAGCTTCAAAAAAATCATCATCTAGTGAAAAATACAGTCGACCAAATCGATTAAAAAGAAAATTACAGATAATACTTCCAAATCAAATGTTTATTACTCAATATTTTTCCTATATTGATAAAATCTCGAAAATAGTACAAGAAAATGACATTTTAAAGAAAGCTTTTTTTGAGAAAGCAGAGGAACTTCGATGTCTTAAAAAAAATATTGCTTCGATCCCAAATAATATTGATGGTTTTTTAAAACGACTTTTTGAAACAGCAATTCTCAACAATGCTAAAAAGAATCCGAAGAATAATCAATATGAAGAATTTTTAAGAAATTTTGCACATATCTTTTTATTATAGATAAGGATGCATTTCGCAATTTTTATATATTTGTATTTTTAGTTATTTTTAACTTTTTTTAAATTTTATTTTGAATAATAGGTGGACGTCTGACTTACGAAACTTTACATGCCAATGCCATTATTCTATCTGTATCCATTGTCAGCAAGATAATAAATTCCAATCATTGTTCACTTCGAGAAGGTGAATTCCGTTTTAAGGAACTAAGTGATTTTTTAACGCAAAGAAATTTGCCTAAAGTAGTTTGGCTTAGTAAAGATGCGACTGGAATTACCGGCAGAGTCGAATATTCATTACATGAAAATTGTAATGTAGGTTTTGTTTTACCATTAAATGACGATGGCTTACCAAAAGTTGGCTACTTTAAGGTGAATAAACAATCTTTTTTTCAGACTATTATCAAGTTGATTTTTCACAAAATTATCGGATTGTGATTTTTAGGCAACAACTTATAACGAAATAAAAAGACAAGAGGAACGTATTTCTAATTATGCTTATGTTGTTATGGCCCAGCCTTTACAAGATAACACTCCATCATTTTGTCTATCAATTTCTGGTACAATTAATCGGTTTACAGCCTCTGATGTTTTGAAAAGATGGATAAAAATGTAATCTATGGCTAAAGAATTTGGTATTACAATTTTGGATCACTCATCTGATGGTGATACTAGACTTATGAAAGTCATGAAAACTGCACATAAACTTCCAACTTCTGCCGAAAATAAGTGGTTCCATTGTATGAAACCTCCTAATTCAAATGCTCTGCCAAGACACTGTACATATTCCCAGATAGCAAAATGCTAGCAGCATGCGCGCAGATTGGCAGCAAATTTAATCAGAATTCCATGCCAAAACCATAGCCATCTGTGACCACATTAAGCTCAGGTTTTGTCGACAGAGCCTGCTGACAGGCAATGTGAGCAGATTGGCAGCAGAAACCACGCAGAGCCTGCGCACAATCTGACGGCAGATTGACAGCAGAAATCGAGCAATTTCTAGACATTTATATAAAATGGTACATTTTAATGGATTTAATTTAAAGGGTCTCGAGTCCAAGTAGCAAAATGACAGTAAATTTTGGTCACAAAATAACCAATTAGAGTTAATCCTAAAGTTAGGTCTCATAAGATTTAAAAATGACGTCAATAGTTGATATGTCACATTCACGGGATGTCATTTTCTGACGTTTGTATTAATAACATAAATTTATAATATTAATAATATGTATTAATGTAATACATATATGAAAATTTGAATAATTAATTTATGAAATTAAATCAAAATTAAAATATTTTATTTATATGGAAGTTAATTTCTATTTTATATCTTAAATAGATATAATAACGATTTTCACTTATTTGGATAATTTCTTTCCAAATAAGTGAAAATCGGATATTTATCTGTCTGATTTTCTAAAAATCAGTTCAATATCTGAATTTCCGGTACGGAAGTCGTACCAGAAATTAAATTGATAGAAATAATTACGATGTTATTAGCCGCATTTTGCAGGCATTATATATACGCTCGTAACAAGAACTTGAATACGGATATAGAAAATGAATAGTGCGCCGCATAGCTGTAAGCGAATAAACTATACTATTTCAATAAATTACATGAATGCTAATATCTGCAGATTCTGTTTGATTTCTACTGCCGATTTGCCATCAGATTGCGCAGATCTTGCTCGATTTCTGCCGACAACCTGATGTCAAGTCATGTTAGCAGATCCTGCTCGATTTCTGCTACCAATCTGCCGTCAGATTGCGCGCGCGCAGATTCTGCTCGATTTGTGCTATCAATTTGACATCAAATTGCGTTGTGCAGATCCTGCTCAGTTTCTGCTGGCTATCTGCTATAATAATTCTATGCAAATCCTGCTCGGTTTCTGCTACTGATCTGCTGTCAAATTATGTCAGCAGGTTTTGTAACATTTCTGCTGACATTCTGCTATCATTATCTGATATAACAGACTTTGTATACAATCTGGAATCTTTCTGCTGACAAAAATTTGTAGCAGACGTTTGGCAAAATCTGTTCGAACAGACTTGGCTATCTGGGTTGGTACAAAATTGAGAACTTTGCGACTTTTACATAAAAAAGCGAATTTGCAAATAGGCAGTTATATAATCAATAAAAAGCATCTTGAATATCTTATACTCAATTTTGGAAAAGCTAAACACTTATTAACCATGTCTGATATAAATGGAGAAGACAAAATGAATTATAGGGCTGTGGAAAAAATATGTGATTCGGTACTAACGAATATTTTAAGTGAAAAGGTGGCCAATGCGAGAGGTTCTGTGATTTATTTAGAAGCAATAAGAAATATTTTACAGTCATTTTTAAACAAAAATTTGGCTCAGAGAAAGAGATTATTTTTAACTTGGAAATCTGTATTTATTTTCCGAATATGGCGAAACTGGATCTTAGAACAAAATAATTTAACTCTTTCAAAAAATTTTATTACTTCAAATTCCTATATGTCAATAGAAATCAATGCTCACTTTTTACTTATGCTTTTTCAAAAAATTTTATCGAATTCTAACTTAAATTCTAGTATGTGCGTCCCATGGTTGATGAGTAGCCAACCATGCAAACAAATTTTTCGTTCAACAAAAAGCTTGACTTCTACTTTTTCCACAATAGTCAATTTTAGTTTAAATGATATTATGAATAGAATTAAAAAAATTCAAATTGTACAAAACATCAAAAATGATTTAAAAGATCAATTTGTTTTCCCAAAGGAAGTACATAATCGTTTAAGTATTGGAAGTAATGAAAATTTAAGTGATATCCCAGATGATATAGAAATTGAAAACATTATTATGTCAGCTCTTGCAGAAGCTAAATCGGACCTTAATAAAGTTGGCAAAAACAACATTCCTGAATTATATTGGAAAAATATTAATTGTTTTCCAAAATTTTGGGAAGAAAATCCTGTGGAAGATATTGATTTAGATTTAGATAATGATGAGGATGGTAATTTAATTTCGAATTTTGAATCAGAATTAGATGCTACAACAGAAATTGAATCCGAAATTGAGTCAATGTTAGAAACAAGATCACAAACTGATTTAGCCTCTGAAACTCATAATTTTGATGATGATCAATTGGACGATGACCTTTGTTTAAAAGATTATGTTGATGATCCAGAATTTATTAAGAAAAAAGATAGTATAGAAAAGTCGCCGTTTGTAAAACTAATTCTAGCAAACCAGACAAAAATAGTTAAAAAATCATCTCTTTGTTGGTTATTTAACAATAATAAAAAATTAAGCAATGACAGATTATTGCGTGTCAGACAAAATCCCACAAATTCTTACAATTTAAATCATCAAATAGATATTGAAAATAACAATGCGGAGTTTGTAATAAATACTGAAATGTATTACGCTGTTTATTATGATACTGGATGGTATATAGGAAGGATCTTGGAAAAATTAAATAATCAATTGTTTAAAATAAAATTTCTGTCTCAAAATTTAGAAATTTTTAAGTGGCTACGAAAAGATGATATTCAGGAAGTTGAGAATAGATACGTATTTTATGGTTCTATTAATATGCAGGGTGTTAATCCTTTAACTATTTCTCAGTCTGATAGAAAACTGATTATAAAACAATTCAAAAAAATTAAAAAAAAGTTTTAGTTACGTCAGAAACTGTAATAATGTTTAAGTACATACACATAAAAGTTTTCAGACTTTTGTTTTGCAAATGTACTTTTTTATTTATACCTACTTGACTTGATTAATCGTAAAAGTTTTAATTTAACACAAGTTGTGATATCGTTTAACAACGAGTCTTTGTTACCATTGGTATTTTTTTTTTTTTAATATTTTGTATTTTATATAAAATACCTATTAATATTTATATTCAGTTAAATATTGTTTTGTTAGTATTAAAAAATCTCAAACATTACAAGTCGAACTTGTTACTATGTATATGTATAATACATATTCTGTTTGCGAAATTTTTGTATTTTTATGTTCCTGTATGCAATAAAGATTTGTTTTGTAAAATCGCGTTTTTTTTTAAGCAGTAAAAATCTAAAATTGATGTTCTCGAAGATACCTATCATAGTGGTCTATAGAGATATTCTAGAGTGATCTAAAGAAATAATACTTTATGTACTCATATAAGGTAATCTTAGATAATCAAAGTAAATTTGGAAAAATCTTGGGTAATCCTAGAAAATTTGAGGTAATTTCAAATACACTAAGATAATCTTGGGTAATATAAGGTAATATTTGATAATCTGAAGTAATTTGAGGTAATCTGAGGTAATCTTAAGTAATCTGAGGTAATTTAAAGGTAATCCGTATCAAAGGTAATTTTTGTACACTATAATCGCTAGTGATCAACCCCTCGACTTTCGATTAAAATATCTCAGGAACTAATGCCGCAATCAAAAATCTAACAGCACTTTTCTCATAGAATGTGGATGCAAGCTTTCGATTGCGACCAGTTTGAATAAGATTGGTGCAGTCAATCCTGAGCTATGATAATCGTATACCAGAATATGATATTTTTGGTCTTCCAGGTTCAGATCCAGATCCAATCGCTCACATACGTATGCTCGCACGCACACACGCAAAACGATTTTGTCCCTCAAGCGGCGTTCACATCGTTCATGTACGATTATTCGCATGTACGATTATTCGTAGAACGCTTTAAGAGACAAGATCATATGTGGATACGTGTACATACGTGTGAGATGTTTATATTTTATAAGAATACGCGCGGAGTATAATGCGACAAGAAGAAAGATGATAAAGTGATTAACGGTTATGAAAATATCGCGGAATAGTGCAATACAAAGAAGAAAAATGATAAAGTGAATAGAAATTATTAACACGGAATAGTGCAAGAAAGAGAAGTGATTTCTTTTAATCATATTGAGTAAAGTTAGGTTATGTTAGCGAAATTGAACAAATGCTTTATTACATGCAATATTTGAATCTGTACATTATCAATTAACATATTTGTGATAAATGGATTATTAGAAAATGATTATGGAGGCATTAAAGGAATATCTGGAGGTTTTGGCTGGCCATGTTTTCGATAAACTGGTAATTATACACGTGAATGCGCATTCATATATATAATATTTATTTATATTTTATTTATAAATGTAATTAACGCATAATTCTGTATATAAATGTAATTAATGCATAATTAATATTTTTAGGTTAATTTACAAATGGCTATGCAATGAGTTTATGTTAAGTAGTAAAATAAATCTGGTAAAAATTCTTCAAAAATATCATAGAAACAACAACATTGAATACATATTTTTATTAATTGGCTTTATAAAGAATAATGAAATGATAAAATCATATCAAACCACTTTTATAGTGTCCACAAACATTTTGCAGATTTGGAATCACTCGCAACTTTTGATTCTGGAAATGTGTGAATGTTTATTTATATTTTATATGTAAATATAATTAATATATAATTACTATTTTTAGATCATTTACAAATGGTTAAGCAATGAATTGCTTGTTTATGTTAATATAACAAAACATATTGTGGGAATTCTATCATAAATATTACATATACAGTTGAATTAAAACCAGAGTTAGAGTCTGAAATAGAAATGTTAAGCATTAGTCAAAAGAAAGAAATAAGGTAATAATTTTGTTTATAAATTATAAAATAAAGGTTATTTATTTTCTTGGACTAAATAGTTTAAGGACAAGATTTAGTTTATTTAACTTTTTTGACATAATGGTTGAACTTATTTTTTTAAAGCAATTAAAAATGTGAACGTGAAAATTGATGGTTTATTCAGATAGAGAATTGCCTTTTGCAATATAATATTATCAGAGAGCATTAGAATATTTGTCATCAATAAAAAATAGTTCAAATTTGAATCAAAATGAAGAAGAAGAGTCAGTTAGTGATACTAAATTGCAGATCTTATTAGAGAATCGTATAAAAGTTTATAATAATTTGGCAGCTGCATTGATTAAAATAAAAGCCTACGATGGAACTTTAGAAAATATGAAACATATTTGGAGGTGTCAACTACAAAATGTTAATGCACTTCTTACAATTAGGAAAAGTATTGCAAAAATTCTAATCTTTTTATTTACTATATTTAATAATTTTCTAAAATAAGTTTTATATATTCTTGATTTATGTTTTATATATGAAAAATTTAAATATATGAGGGCAATACAAATATTATATAGGTATATATATGTAATACATGTGTATATATATTATGTTCTATACCATTTAATTATTCTATAAATCAATTATTAAAAATGTATATTCAATATCGTTTTATATTTTTGGTAAAATCCCCACAAGATTTATTTTGCTACATTAACATAAACGCATTGCTTATTGTTAGCTATTTGTAAACTAACTTAAAAATATTATTTATGCATTAATTACATTTATATATAAAATATAAATAAACATTATATATGAATGCGCGTTCGCGCATATAATTACTAATTTATCGTTATCGAAAACATGACTAGTCAAAATCTCTAAATATTCCTTCGATGCTTTTATGAACATTTTTCAACAATGTATTTATCACAAATATATTAATTGATAATGCACTGATTTATTCAAGTATAAGCATTCGCTCAGTTTCGCTAATATAATCTAACTTTGCTCAATATGGCATCGATTAGAATAAATCATTTCTCTTCTTTGCACTATTCTTCGATACTCTTAATAACCGTTAATCACATTTTCACTTTTCTTCTTGTATTGCACTATTTAATGAGCTTATTTAATGAGCTTATTTAATGAGCATATTTAATGAGCTCATCTGGTTATGCCATTTATTAGAATACATTTTAGAAGAAATTATATACTGTTTATATATATGCATTTATTTAATAGAATAGACTTGTTTCATGTTCATATTAAATATATGAATATGAAACATCTTCATCCGCTTCGTAAAATAATTTTGTTCCTATTGCTTTTTATATTTTGATATTTATCCACTTACACAATTTATATTATTATTATTATTATTATTATTATTATTATTATTATTATTATTATTCATTATCATTATAATTATATAGTTTAATTTCTGTATGAAAAATATATCTATAAAATAGCTATACAGTTTAACTTCTGTAAAATTATATCTATAAAAATAAAATTATATCGTATTAAAATTATATCGTGTTTTAAAATCCGTTAAGGGATTGAGAATAATAGATTGAACATTAAAACACTTTGTGATTGTGTCCACTGAAATTCAGTATGGTATAAGCTTTGTAAATATATACTATTTACAATTTAAGAAATTAAGGCTCTCAAGTGATATAACAAATTTAAATAATCGCAGGCTAGTAGTAAAAGCCAGATGCGGATAGTACTGCGTCAGTTACATAGAAAAATAAGTTTTCTATGAAACTGATTATGTGCACAAGGCACGAAATTTACTTGGTTTGATACCAAGAATTAAAATTAATCTTAATTCATAGTATATGTATACTATGTATTGTATAATGTATTTTGCAAAAAAATTTAAATTTTGAGTTTTTACAAAAAGCAGTGATATTCCACTAACAAAATCTCATCAAAGATAAAAAAAAGTACGCCAACTACATAAAAATCCTTTATCCTTTGCAACAAAGTTTAAAAATATATTTATCTCTAAAAAATAATTATTTAAAAAATTTTCCCCTAAAAAATAAAAAACCTCTAAAAAGTAAAAAATAAAAATTAAATATGAAATCAATCGTTAACTAACCAAGTACTTAGACACATTTCAGTTTGTAAGGATTTGTAATTTGAAATAGTATTTGTCATAAAATTAATATTGCATTTATAGATATATTATAGATTCTCTCGAGAAAATTAAAACGCATTTTATTTTTATTAAAAAATTACACTATTATGTTTCAAATAAATATTTTGTATAATATAAAAAATGGCACTATTATATTGCGGATTTTATTACAAATAGTAAATCATAAAATTACTTAATCCTTACTATAATAACGTCAATTACATTGATCACCAAGTAATTGTATGTCACTTTGGGTTGTCTCTAGAGTTCATTGCTGCCCGCGGACGGGAACGGACGTGTTTAAACACATTGTCCGGCGTGTGTCCTTTGGACTTTATTTTCGAGTTTCCTCTCTTTTAGAAGAATTTTTCTATTTGTTACTTCCAACCAGTTTTTGGCCTGAATGTACCGATCCAATTAGATCGGATGTAGCCACGATAGAAAAAGAAGAAGAAGAAGGTTGTCTCTTCTCACTGCGCACTTATACTCGCACGAATTAGTCGATTTTTTAAAATTAATTTCTCAGTAATTATTACGAAAATCGCAAAATAGTATAGAACTTTTCTTTTCAGTTTGACCCAATCTACTTTCATCTTTTGGTTGATCACTTACTTGTCGGACACTCTGTATATACATATTATATATTTTTCTTTTTTTAAATGTGATATCTGTTTCATTCGGTGATAATATCATCAATTTTTCTCAGAATGTCTAAATACAATACATCTGAAAATGCCAAAACCGGAAGTTAAAATATTATTGATCTTCACGACAGGAATAGTATTATATGTAGAATATGTCTAGATGAAATAAATGTAATATTCATTTTAGATAATCCATAAATCGCGTCGAATATACGAAATTTGAGGTAGAATTCTATTTATAATTTTATGCGTTTTATGTAATATATCTCCGCTCAAGATAATTTGTTAGAAGTATTATATAGTTATATAAAATACTAAACAAAATACATATCACGCATAGATATATTAAAATATTTGTGATATACAAAATTATAAATAGAATGTTGTCTTAAATTTTATGGCGAATTATAAATTTTCTAAAGTGTGCTCAATTTTACCAAAATCAAATAACACATATCCGAATTAAAATTATTTTTTTAGAATAAAAAAAAGAGATAAATACAAAACATAATAAAGTTATAAAAATATTTTAACATTTAACACAAACATACCTGGAGAGAATTGAAATATATTTCTACTAACTTATTAATCTATATATTAATCGACATATGCATAATTCTCAGAATTCTAAGAAAACTCTGTATTTTATGCATTGTTCAGAAACAAGTTCATAAAAGACGCGAAATGAATCCGATGGACGTTGGATCTGATTGCAAACTGATTGAAAGATCAAGGTACGGTGTATACGTGTGTGAAAAGAAGACATCGCATCATTCGCAGATGCTATATCCTCATTTTTGAGAGCTATTCTTGCCACTTTGTTATTTCTCAAGGATCGAATAATAGAAGAATAATCGTTGGAAGAGAATTGGTTAGATCGCAGAATAGGTAACGTATCCTATAATTGATATAAATTAGTACATAGTGAGCGTACACGTATTCTGTGTGAACTATATGATTCTTTTCTTTTTCGCCTAACTTGAGATCTCGATTTCTTCAGAACGCGAGAAATAAAAGCAAAAAAGTGATAAAATCAAACTCTCTTAAAACAGCATAAATATATTATTCATTTTCAAATTTCAAAG
Organism: Polyergus mexicanus; assembly: GCF_030449975.1. NCBI lineage: Eukaryota > Metazoa > Arthropoda > Insecta > Hymenoptera > Formicidae > Polyergus > Polyergus mexicanus. The sequence goes on along the minus strand of NW_027223326.1, from coordinate 6,129,162 downwards.
ACGAAACTTTTAAATCCCTCTATACAGAATGTCCCAAAGCATCCTTGACAACGCTCGTGAGCAGGTAGAGCACAGTAAACTGAACAGAAAAGTCCTGTACCATTTTTTTCTATAAAGTTTGATAAAGAAGTTATTATTTAGTAAAATTTGGCCAATTAGCGCCGACTTTCAGCCGGAAGCACGTTGGTGAGCCGCCCGTCTGGTAGTGTGCGCCGCCGTAGCGACGGAGCGCTCGCGCACACTTCCTGGCACGCGGCTAAAGGTCGGTGCTGATTGGACAGACTTTACTCAATAATAGCTTCTTTATTAAGCGTTATAGAAAAAAATGTTACAGGTCTTTTCTGTTCAGTTTACTGTGCTCTACCTGCTCACGAGCATTGTCAAAGGTGCTTTGGGACACTATGTATACAGAGTATTCGGCCAAACGAACACTATATTCTAGAGATAAAAACAAATAAAACAAAATTTAATAAGCATGTGCCTGAAAACCAACCATGTAGCAGAATGATAAAATAATGACGTCTATTTTTAGTCATTTATGGTCTATGATGTCGGCTGCTAATAATTGAGTTGAATTGTGTAAAAAACATCATTTCTTAGACCAATCAAAGACGTCATTTTGAAGACGTCCTAAAGTCATACAAATATAAAGTGTTTTTATAATTTGTATTGGGGTTTATTCGCTTACCACTATGCGACGCACTATTCTTTATCTACATACAATACCTGTATTCAAGTTTTTATTATGAGCAAATATAAAGCGTGCAAAATGCGGTTAATATGATTGTAACAACTATTTCTATCAATTTAATTTTTAATACGATTCTCATGCAAGGAAATTCAAATATTGAATCGATTTTTAGAAAATTGGACAGATAAATATCCAATGTCCTGAATTTCACTTATTTGGACAGAAATTGCCCGTATAAATCGTTCGTTATTGTCTGCCTAGAATAGAAGTTAACTTCCATATAAAGTTTTTAATGTGCATTAATACAAATATTCGCGTAAATAATAATTTTAAAAAAATAAAATAATCAATAAGATGTATGAGTAAACATAAAAAATTGGGAAATTTTCTGATGCGTAAGATAAAATAATAATGAAGGCAAATTGCTACTCGTGGACATCGATTCAAAACAAAAAGAATTTTTAAATTGGTTAATTTCTCTTCCATTCGCTTATCGTAATGTCATAAATTAGTCTCAGAATAAATGCCAGCTGTTGTCAGTGATTTTACTTTTACGCTCGCGGATGGTTCTTCAAAATTAAAAAATCAAGATTAAAAATTCATTTCAAGAATCTTCAAATCCAACTTGATATCATTCACAGTCTGAGAAACGCTAAATACATAGACAGTAGACACGCTATGCAAAGTAAAAAAAAAAAAGAAAAAAAAATCGTAGTATAGCAATCATTTGAAAAATGATATTTATTTCACGCTTTAATACGATAATTTCTAACATAAAATTAATATTAACATCAATATTAAAAATTACAAATTAAACATCAATCGAGTGAAATGATAATGTACCTTAATATTTATCGCTTATTACCAGAACATCTGCAATTTATTTGTAAACATTATATTCTACAACTTAATCGATTTCATTGATTTATATCGTAGGGTACATTATATCTAATACATGTGATTTGGATATAAAAAATATAGAAACAAAAGCATAAGGAAGCAAAAAGGAATCCGAGACGTACTTTCTATCGGAAAGAAATCAAGGAACTTTACGAAACAATCCAGGTAGGATATATTAATATAATTCACTTGAATAATTAAATAAATTATTAACTAATAGTAAACCTGGAAAATATTTTTTTTCTAATCCGTAATATTTTTTAAAAAGGACGTGTTCATTAACAGATTCTTGATATGGCCACGATGGCTGGAGGGGAATATACATCCGTGAAGGATTTTTACAAAGATAGATCGATTTTTATAACCGGAGGTACGGGTTTCATGGGTAAAGTTCTCGTCGAGAAGCTACTAAGATCGTGTCCAGATATCAAGAACATCTATCTTCTGATGAGATCCAAAAAAGGCCAAGATGTGCAAGAGAGGTTGCAAGAACTCTTAAATGCACCAGTAATTATCTCTCCTTGTCTTTGGGTCACTGCAGTTTCAAAAAATTAAAATCATATTTCTTTCTTTGTCAGCTATTTGAGAAATTACGACGGGATTCTCCGAGCGAGCTGTCGAAGATCATACCCGTAGCTGGTGATGTTACGGAGCCGGAACTGGGCATCTCGGCAGACGATCAAGATATGTTAATACGATCCGTATCGGTCGTTTTTCACTCAGCGGCCACCGTTAAATTCGACGAGGCGTTGAAACTCTCAGTTACCATAAATATATTAGGCACCAAAAGATTGGTTCAATTGTGCCACCGTATGCGTAATGTGGAGGTAAGAAAGAAACATATTTTCTTCTTCTTTATTCGAATCGCAATGTTGAGCCGAGATTTGCAGATCTTGTAAATCCTAAATCGACTAATCAAAGATATGCATTGTCCATCAATCAATCTTACATTTTACGAATATGTGCGCCTTTACGAAAGATTACAGCATCTTTTTTCTACACGGAGGGTTACATCTCTACTGCATCAAAAGATATGCTCTCGAAGTATAAGTTCTCGAGAATCTTTTGAACACTTCGTTTCTTGTTTGCTTATGGCATACGACGTTGATTTTTAATTAATCAACAGCTCTTTAACTCTGTCCAAGTTTCTGCTTAATATTGAAATACATTCAATTCATATCTACATATTCCGAAAGGTAATTAGAGCCGGTTTATATACGGGTGTATTTATATTTAGCACTCTTATTATATCACGCGATTCTTCTCACCGATCTATGTTCAATAATCCTATTTATATATTTTTTTTTTATATTATATTCTAAATTAGTCACATTATAATACTAAATCACATTACTCAGATTGTAATGCGCAAATATATATTATATGTATATAAAACAGCATAAACAAGAAAAAAATTTCCAAAAGTATATTAAAAAAAAAAAGATACAAATTTTATTTCTTTTTGTTTTATCTTTAGGTTATGTATGCATATATTGAAAGAAAGCATTAAAAAAAACAACTTACATCCAACTCATAAATGATGTTTGACAAATTTATCTATAATCTTTATATTTTTTTTTATTCTTGATAATTTGTTAAATTTGGATAATTTGATAAATTGAACAAAAATTGTTGAATGTAATATTTATTGATAACATCGTATTGAAGAATACCTATTTCGATAATCTAGTTATATATATTCTAGAAAACTATATATTTCCCGCATAAAAAAGAAAAGAGTTAAAACACATAAAAAAGAATAGAGTTTATAAATATGCCTAATGAATAAAAAATAAGCTTCATCTTGTAATATGTGTGGTCATTAAATAAGGATAAGCATTTATCTCTTCACTTTTCGTCTAAGTGTACCTTACTTTTGTAACTTTTTTCGTGTTTTTATTTGTACATTAAGGCTCCTGAGTAGTCGCCGTGAAACTCCGAGTTGACGGTGGCGACATGGGAATAAAGATGCTACGGTAGGAATAAGAACCCTGACTTATCATATAAGTGAATTAGGATTTATTTGTAACTTTCGGCTGGATTTTTTAGCTCACGCCTACTGCTCATTGCTTCCCTCTTTTCCCTCGCCCCTCTTTTCCAACGCATCACCGCATTGTAAATCGTAACTAAGGAGTGCATCACTTGTTAGTCTCAGGAACGTGCGTATCACAAATGTGATAGCACAATACTTTAATAACCATAAAACATAAATATTTAATATTTAATTATTGTTATAGAACGTACATATACGTAATTAATAATACAATAGAATAATTATTATTTTTGTTATTAATACAAAATAAAATATTGAATAAAAAATTTTAATGAGAACCTTTATTACTAGAGTATTGTACTATTATATTTATGATGCGCACGTTCCTGCGACTAGCAGGGGAGGACGCGACTTTGGAATCACAGAATTGAAAAAGGCTTTTATAGTGTAGTACTCTATTAGAAGAATACTTGAGCAAAGGGATAGAGTGCAATGCTCAGCTATTTCCAAGAAAATGATTTAAACAATATGGCTTTCCTTATATCTGGCTTCGTTATATCAAGCGAAAAGGTGGTATAGCTCGGGCATTAAGCGCGTGGCTATCACGCATCCAACTCGGGTTCACTTCTTGCCCCTGTCACTTTTTTTCTCATTCTTTTTTCATACAATCTAGCAATGAATATTTATTCATGTAAAATAAAATTAATTTAACTACAATAACAATTTTTTTTTAATTTGCATTTTCGGAAGGCAATTTTTAATTTAATTTACTCACGAAACTGGGCATAATTTTAATTCAATTTACAATCTTATTATTTTATACATTCTGTCCGATATAAAATGAAGAAAATAAAACGCTACAATTTGAACATAATTATAATACAAAATTACAAATGTGTCAAAATCCAAAAGTGTGTTTTCGGGTATTTCAAAAAATGTGTTTTATTCATCCTGGTTATCGCTATCATCAACATTCTCTATAGATCGGTTACAACTATTTGGAATTTGGATAATATTTGTCGTAATTACTTGTTGTACTTTTGTATTAAATTATAACTATATTCAAATAGCGGCGTTTTATTTGCGTCTTTTTATATCGGATAGAATGTATAAAATAATAAGATTGTAAATTGAATTAAAATTATGCCCAGTAAATTAAAAGAAAATGAGTAAATTAAAAGAAAATTGTTTTTCAAAAGTGCAAATTTAAAAAAAAAATTGTTGGTTAAATTAACTTTATTTTACATGAATAAATATGATAGATTGTATTTAAAAAATGAGGAAAAAAATGCCAGGGACAAGAATTGAACCCGTGTCTGATGCGTGATAGCTACCCGCTTTAAATGCCCGAACTACGCCGCTTTTTCGCTAATCCGCTAATCGATCTAACAGAGCTGTATATAAGAAAAGCCATATTATTTAAATCAAATTTTCCTGGGGATGGCTGAGCATTGCGCCCTTCTTTTGCTCAAGTATTTTTCTAATAGAATGCTACGCTATATAAAAGATATATAAAAGATATACACTATATATATGTTATATGTTAGCTACAAGTTACCAACATGTTACCCATATGTCAGAATTTTTATGCAGCACCTCACGTTGCAAATCGATGAACTATGAAGCGTGAAAAGTGATGTTTTGACAGTCCAAATTATTCTTGCGTGCCATTTCGTAATTATTCGCTTTATTCTAATGCTGTGATGTGTAACGTATTTATGAAACTTATAAAATTGTCCGAAAACTAAGCTTAAAAAAACTAAGCTTAAAAAAAACATTTTCCACTTTCGACAGCTGTCAAACTACATGTTTTCCCGTATGACTAGGCTAACTTTGACATTCATTTTACGGTTATTTATTAATTGTCAAAGGAAAAGCTTAGTTTTCGGACAATTTTACAACTAAAGCGATCTGTAGTCTTGTTTCTTTAAAATATCTTTTTATTTAAAAATGGCATGCAAGAATTCTCAGCGTGTCATTTCTCGCTTCTGATCATTCTCATCATTCCAATATGGCCGCGGCGACTACTCAGGAGCCTTAAATCTTTACACACAATAGCCATTAGGAGTGCATGTTCAGTTGTACTGAGAGGAGAATCGGACATTCACAATCGCAGTTCGTATTTCTCATAATTTATAATGAAAGTAAACGTAATGAACGCAAGTTTTTAATTGCAGGCGCTTGTTCACGTCTCGACGGCATATTGCAATTGCGATCGGCATGATGTCGCCGAGGAGATTTATCCGGTGGGGAAAGAGCCCGAGCAAGTGATCGCTTTAACAAAATGGATGGATGACAAGATGGTCGAGGAGTTAACTCCAAATCTGATTGCTGGTCGACCAAATACGTACACATTTACTAAAGCGTTGGCCGAGCGAATGCTCCAACGGGAGAGGGGTTCTTTACCAGTGGCGATTGTCAGGCCGTCGATCGTGTTGTCATCCTACAGAGAACCGGTCGCCGGTTGGGTGGACAATTACAATGGGCCTACCGGGATCATTGCTGCCGCCGGAAAAGGCTTCTTCAGGTAACTTGAGGACTGTCATAATTAATGATAATGCAATAGATTCGTTATTTTGGTTCTGATATTTTGATTCCATTAGCCTGAATAATCTTCATAAATCGTACATAATCACTCCTATAAATCTCCACAATCTCGTTTACAGAACTATGCTGTGCCGCAAAGATAAAGTGGCGGATTTGGTGCCCGTTGACATAGTGATAAATCTAATGATTTGCGCGGCATGGAGGACTGCCATGCATCGCACCGACACCATCTCGATTTATAACTGTTGCACCGGTCAGCAAAATCCAATAACATGGAAGCAGTTCGTTGATCTATCGTTCAAATATAGCCGGATACACCCGGCAAACGATGCGCTCTGGTATCCGGACGGTCGTTGTCACAGCTCCATTATCATAAACAAATTGTGCGTGACGCTTCAGCACACGCTACCCGCGCACATCTTAGATACCTTCGCACGGCTGAAAGGCTCGCGGCCGATAATGGTCCGTGTACAGGCGAAACTCTCCAAGGCTGCCAAGTGTCTGGAATATTTCAGCACGAAAGAATGGAACTTTAGAGACGAAAACGTACGACGACTCGGTGAGCAGCTCAGTCCAGAGGATCGGGAAACATTTATGTTCGATGTAAGGCAAATCGATTGGCCATCGTACTTGGAGCATTACATCTTGGGAATACGACATTTTATTTTGAAGGAGAGTCCGGACACACTGCCAGCTGCTCGTTCACACATCACAAAGTGAGATATCTCTTGTTTTTGTTTATTTTATTTTTTAATTATTTTTTAAGTACTTATGTGTTAATGTCTAGATAATAAGGGGATCCTCTATCTATCTATCTATTTATCTATTTATCTATTATGAAAAAAAATTCCGTCGGTCTGATATGCTTTTACTTATGTCTGTTGCAGACTATACTGGCTTCACAGGGCTATGCAATTCGGGATGCTGATAATGATGTTACGCGTTTTGCTATTACGCAACGCCGCGACGCGAGGAGCCTTCTTTTCATTGCTGTCTATCGTACTTCGTATATGCCGCTTGATTGTTTGACGGCTCAGAATAGCCCCGTTCGATGATTGCGATCAGCGTAACACGGAGCGGCCGCTATCCACGGAGCGTTATTTAAACGTACGATTTATTCTTCGATCTCGTTGCTCAGCCTCCTCAACGATAAAGCGCTACCTTCATACTACTTATCGATTGGCCTTCTGGATATTAATCGTTGGCGAGTAACATCATCGGTTATACGTATTTGATTTATAACAAAATGTCGGTTACCGATTCGATTGTGCGCGAATGAACAAGATCTTTGTGATGAAATTATCCCCCGATAAGTACAAGTTCTCAAATTTTGCGTATATCACAATAATAATAATAATAATAGTTATTATTATTATTATATTACCAATGTTATTCTTTATATTATTTTGTGTGAAATCAATCGTCGGTTTCTATATATATAGTAGTATGATCGTCATTGCGTGTTCCATTATGCTATAGAATAGAAATAAACGCGCATCGCCACTTGATTATTCCATTATAGCGTCATTGTACATCGATACTTTGCACAACGTCAATTTCTAATAAATAAAGTCAAGTTGTGTCAGCACGCGATTGTGTTGCTAAAGCGAGCTCGGTATGTCGTTAGTCTAGATAGTTGGTTTTCAGCAAAGATAAGAAATGCTCGCTAGTAATCACACACATACACACACGCGCGCGCGCGCGCACGCACACACATCGTTCTCACAACACGACGCATCAAGAATCCGTCGTATCTTTATATCATCGGCATCTGATATTCTTTTCCTTTTTTACTCTGTGACGTAAGATACCTAGATAGATATTTTGCTACAATCACACAAGATGACTTTGTGGTTATGCGTACAGAGATAAAAATTGCAAAACGAGATTTAGAAATAGTAAGAAACCCGATCACATATGTAGAAAAAATACTATGATAAGGGAGGAAGGGTGGGGCGGTATGTTAGTAAGAACAAATAATATAGTGTTTTTTTTTCTTTTGAGAACTGCCATTGATACACACGAAAATCTTAGCCGTAAACATATGTAGAATAATGAAAAGTCTCAGAGCACATTAAAACACTCTTATAAACTTGTTGAAAAATTGATGCGCTACATTATCACTCTATCTTAAAGAGGGAAACCAGTGTAAAAAGACTACTTTTAAGAATTTTTTTTCTAGTAAATAATTGTTTTTTTCAAATCGCGTTATTAACATCACAAAATACACAATTTGAACTACCTTTTGTGAAATTTTTGTTAAAATATATTAATATTTATAACTACAATAGCCAATAGTGTGAGCCGCCCCAAAAAAACAGGCGCACGCGTAGCCGGCCAACGAAAACTTCAAAACAAAAAAAACAAGGATTTCCTTAAAATATAAGACAATAGCTTCAGTTGCACGTATGGATTTAAAAAAAAATGATTTATTATAAAATGGTGAACTTTTGAAGAAATAAATTTCTAAATCGGTGAGACATTGACCTCTGGTTTTTAACATTACAGAAAAATGAATTATGTAATCGAAAATTCCATACATGCGACTGAAGCTGTTGTCTTATATTTTAAGAAAATCCTTGTTTTTTTTTTGTTTTGGAACTTTCGTTGCCCTGCTATGCATGCGCCCGTTTTTTTTTAAGGCGACTCACATTATTGGCTATTGTAGCTTAATATTAACATATTTTAACGAAAATTTCACAAAAGGTAGTTCAAATTATGTACTTTGTTAATAACGCGATTTGGAAAAAAAAAAAATTATCTACCAGAAAAAAATCCTTAAAAAGCCTTTTTCTTTAGCCGTTACATTGGTTTCCCCGTTTAATGAAATTCTCTCTATGTATCTTACACATATTATTGTCACAGGATCGACAATTTTGAAGCATTGGCAACTCTTATCGATCGATTCTATCAAACAAACGACTGATTGATTTGAAGCGATAAAAAAATGCGAAATTTTTAATCACATGATGTCTTTTGACGCTGAAAATGAGCGCCAAACGTTAACTTAAAAAGGCACCATGATAATCATACTTTCGAACATTCACGCTCCATCCGTCATTGCTCGTGTCTTTCAAATCATGATATTACGCTTTGTATATTTATTATTTATTGAAATAATTTTTTTATTTACACATATATCGACTATTTCTTTTCCATAAACTAATTTATTATTCTAATCGGAGCGGGCTTCCCCCCCTTTATATTTCACGAGCAAACGATGAAACGTTGTCGGGCTTCGGGAGACAGAGATACATTTGAAATAGAGGTAAGCGTAAATGTAATAGAAATATCCACGTTAACTAGCAACGTAAGAAAATGACAAATAATTTTAATTTTGCGCTAAAAGTAAAGGAGGTGTAGTGCTACGAAGGTCACCATCTGCTAGTCTCATTTGTATTGTTATTCGGTTACACAGTGCATACAAAAAAAATAATATTTAATATATATATATATATAATTAATTTAATTAATATTATACTATGCTACTATAAAAATTACATTAAAAATGATGAGTCATTACGAGGAATGTGCTTCGATGTGTTTTCCTCCTCAATATCCTACATATATGATGATGAATAAATTTCATTAAATGTGACACCATACAAAGTGATTCTAAGGGTTACTGACAAACTTCAGGAGCATATAGAGGGATATAGCAACTTTCGACTAAGAACTCATGTTTTCCGAAGTAATTCTGAGTAGAGTACAAGCTTGACTTGATGCCTCTTGATTACTTCTTTTGGGGGTATATCAAAAGCCGGTGGACGACCTAGAAACACTTGTAGCCAGAACACTTACGGCATCTGACGTGGTCCGAGAGATGTTTGGGGTATTTAAAAGAGTACGCGTGTTTCGTTCGACGATGCAATGCCTGTATTGTGATAGTCACTTCGAACACCTTTTGTAATACTGTATAGTATTATTATGTTCATGTAATCTTTGGTTAATTATTAAATTTTGTACAAATTAAGATTATTTCTCTCATTGGTTGTCCACAATGTAGTTCCTTACATTCAAAGGCTTGTACCGAGTACAAGCTTGTAACCAGGATTACTTCGGAGAATATGGGTTCCTAGAGGAAAGTTGCTATATTCCGATCCCTCTATACGCTCTTGAAGTTTGTCAGTAACCTTTGAAATCACTCTGTATATTGATGATCCTTCTCTTCACGTATCACGATGCGCATCAAAATACGACGGATGAAATCGATATTTATTTATTAATATCAAGTGTGTCACTATTTATAATTAGAGGGAGATCGTTCCCGATATGCATCATGGTATCCAATTTTTATATCGCGCGAATTTTTTAAAATTTTTCGAAACGAGTTATCAGCACGTCACGTATTTATCTTTTTTCTTTTCAATAAATCTGTACGATATTTTGTTTTCATTATTATTAATTATAATATATATATATATATATATATATATATATATATATATATATATATATTACTTTAGTATTAATCATTATCCGTTATTGCTGATAAAATTAATAATATAAATTTAATAATTAAATTAAATTAACAATAAACATTTTATAATAAAGGTGCAAGAAAGTTACAAATATAATGAATCGGCACTCTTTATTTTATAAATTTCAAAATGAAACGTTTCCCTCGCGATACGAAACGGCGCGTGAATTACGAGATCCGAGATGGTTCGAGTTCCAAAAATACGACGCTCTCGTTTGATGTTTCGCTTACCATATTTTATTAAAACGCCAAAGTTCATTATTGTTGCGCGCGCATCTATGTCTTATCGATGCAAGTGAAGATTCGACATAAAGACGAACGACTTTTTCATTCTCATTTTACAAGGTAATATTATTATTATTATTTTTTTTTATTTTTTATTTTTTTTTCATTACGCGCTTGACATCTCTATTCACTTGACAAATAAACGAGGCGTTGGAAACGAGAAGAACAAATGGATTCCGATCGATTGGAATTGTGCGGCCCACAATTTTCGGAGGCGGATATTGTCGAGTCGGTTAGTAAATCTCAATCTCCCATATAAAACGAAGAGCCGGGAGAGATGCTCGCAAGAGCGAGAGAAAAGATGAGGGAGAGAGACGGAGAGAAAGACGCACGCGCGCGATAGCAACGCGACCCGGCGACGGGACGGATGATACTATGCGTCGACGACCGGCGACGCCGTCGCACATGCGCGTCCTAACACGTCCCTGTTCGTTCACCGATTTCGATTTTAGTCACTCCCGGGTTCGGCTTCGGAGAAAATCGTCTCCCGGCACTCGCGTAACGCACGGCCACCGCCCGAATTCATACCGACCGCGAACATTAACGATTTCGCTGTTTAGCGATTCAGAACGAGAACATCGACGAGAGGAATAGCGCGTGGCCGATCTCCGTCTTGTGGACCTTTTTTTAGGAGGATATATCGTAGGTGAGGACGTAGAGACGGAGAGGCGATATGATATAGGTGGGAGCGGAGTCGCGCGCGCGCGCAGCAGCATAGATCTCCGTCTGACAGATCTCTCCCGCGATATTGCGATTCTATCTGTCGTCGAGTCCGGAATAACCGATCTCCGATTTAACGCGTTTCATCTCGGCTTTATCTCGATGAATAGATGAGAGATTTCGAAAGGTAAGGGAGTCGAACGCGAACGCGACGACCGCAACGCTTCTTCCGGGACGGGACGGGAAAAGAAAATCGATCGGACGTATATACACATACATACATACATACATACATACATATATATATATATATATATAGTGTGCCGCGAATATCGAGAGGATCGGTATAAAAAAAGAAAAAAATGTGCTGTCGAATTCGCGCACGAATACGGACATCCGCTTCTACGACTGCTCTGGCTCGATGTGATCGCGCGCACTTGTTACAGTCGTCGTTTTATAGCCGGTCGCGCGATCTCCTCCGCAAACGATAAACTCTGTAGTCAACGCGCTGCACATGAAGTGGGTACACTGCGAAACGAAACGCGCGCAGAGAGAGGAAACTCCCTCGGTCGAGGATGGAAGGGGCGAGGAGGATACAAATCGCTCGGCTCGGCCTAGGAAAAAAAAAAAAGAAAGATCAGAGAGTAATTGTGCACGAACATTTTTTTACACCGAATAGCAAATCGCGTGTCGAACGCACGCTTTTATCCTTAGCACACGTGCGTAAAAGGGAGGGAAAAAAATGGCGCGGTAGAGCAACCAGTGGCGTAGCGAGAGTATTTTTTTTTTGCACTCTCCACCTACGATATATATATATATATATCTAGAGATATCTCTCGTTATCTTTTTTCGTCACGCAATTTTTTCTTGGTATTCGGACATCGATAAGACAACGGAACACAAAGGTACATCGAGAAATTATATTTGAAATCTAAAGAATTTGTGTAGATAAACATCGTCAAGATTTTATTGATTTTATTTTACGTTCTCCGGGGAGCCGTTACATCCTCGCTATGCTTCTGTAATAGCGATTTTTTTTGCGTTGCGACACATAAATTTGTGGATATTCTCTCTTTGATCGATCTCAAGATTAATTTTGCACTGATAAAGATTGAACTCATCGTTAATTCGATGTAAAATAACGAAAAAATCTGAAATGTATAATTGCCTCTTTAATACTTGACAGAAGAACACGTTTCTATGAAGAGGCGGCAACAATAATCGTCGTTAAAACGATCGAGCTTGCGTGCGAAACCATAACCGCGAACAGCTGATTCTGACATTCCTGATAGGCGAGAACATATCGTTCGACAAATTAACATTATTCGTTAGATTAACAGGGTGTCTATTCCCTGGAAAAACCTAGAAAATCTGGGATTCTCAGGGATTTCATTTTTATCTTGAAAAAAATCAGAAAATTCTCATGAAATTTTATTCGAACACAGGGAATTTTTTCAAAAATTCTCTTTTTGATCATTTTGTTCTTATATTGTAAATATCGGCAATTTGATTGGCCAATGATTATGAATTATATGTTTCACATATATCATGAGTATGTATATATCTTTCTCTCTTTGATTATATGTTTATTGTCATAGCAAAAAAAATACTGAATATACAATACTGAGCACACATTTTTTATTAGAATTTTTACAATTAATGATAGAAAATGAAAATATTATACAAATGAGAAGAATGTTTATCTTACAAAAGTCATTCAGTTCTTTTCACATTTTTAAATTTAATATTTAAAATTCAAGTGTTTTAGTTTTCCTTTCTGAGTGAAAAGCATTAGAAAACGCACAAAAAGACTTATTTTAAAAAGTTCCATCTAAAATTTCTCTAATTTTATCTGGAATTTTGAACAAATTACCTGAAAAATCGCATCGGGGATTTTTTTTTTTTTTTTTGTGAGTAATAAAGAATATAATAAAACTGCATTGTCAGCAACTGTCAGTTTTAATTTGCGCGCCAATCATTCGGCATTTATTTTTTGTTCTACAGAGCCAGAGGAAGACCAATTTTCGGCGGGAGGGAAAAAAAAACGGTCGTGACGACTTCTACGGGCGACATTAGGGAGAATCTCGCGATGAAGCAGGAACCGGAGGACGAGGAGGACTGTTACTTCGACGAGTCGAGTATACCGTCGACGTCGCCGCCGGCTTTACTTCCACCACCGCCGACCTCGGCGCCGCCGACGACAACGACGTCCGCGTCCGCGTCGTCCGGCCGACACGGTAGCGTCACGCACCGAGTGCGTTCCCACGCGCGCAGTTTACGCGCCATGGCGAATCCCAGCGCTGTCTGGGCACACTTTGATCTGTGCGCTAACGATCCGCTGCGCGCACAGTGCCGTATCTGTGGGGCAGTTGTGGTCAGGGGTGGCGCGAACCCGCGCCAATGCGGCACGACGAACTTGCATCGGCATCTCAGGGTACACCACGGCGGTAGGCTGATCGGCCGGCGATACCACGGTAAAATATTTTTATTATTTCGGAGTATTTTTTTACGATTAGAAATGTGTAACGGGTGGAGCGAGGAGTGAAGTCTCCCGTTTTATCAAGTTGGACTTGTCGCGTTAAAATATAAATATAATAATGACTACTCTTTAATTGTAGTCTTCGAGAGAAGATTGATACGTTTGTCCCACTTTGGCACGAGTTTAAAGAAGATTTTCCCTTGTAAAAACATCTGGCTCTTGATATTTAAACCATTTTCAACAGCGTTCTCTACCACTGCATCATCTGGAAATCGTTTTTCTCCAAGATGTTTCTTCAATGGCCCAAACAAATGAAAATCAGAAGGAGACAGATCCGGGTTGTAGAAAAGATGCTCCATTATATTCCAATCAAATGATTACAAAAATTCTTGAGTTTGATGTACAGAGTGAGATCTAGCATTATTATGAAAAACATTCATAAGAAAGAGGATTTCTTTAGAGGGACCCAGGCTTCTTTCTTCGGATTGCTTTCTTGATGATGCAGCAGTACAGAATGCCGTTCAAAAAAGGTTTAAACATCAAGAGCAGGATTTTTATTGAGAGAGCAAATGTTCAAACTTATGCCAAGATGGGAAAAATTCATCAATCTTTTCGAAGACTATATTGAAAAATAGTCATTAGTTAGTTTCAAATCCGATTTATATATAAGTTGTAAATAAAAGCTGTAATAAAACAAAGAATCTTGGTTTTTGACTCCTACTATGTTGGAGTGGGATTTTTTACAATCCAGACTCTCAAATTTATAAATGAAAGGAAAATTTTAGTTAGAATTTTTGGTTTTTCTCAATTAAAACTACTTCGTCAAAGTTACAATTTAGAAAATAGAATTGCAAAAAGAATCATTGTCACTGTCAAAAATTATATATTAACAAGAAACTTTTCTTCGATTTATTTCTTCCGTAGCATTGGTTCGAATTATATGAAATACTTGCAATGATATATTTATTTTTTGTTACATAGTTTTACAATCGACATCCCAAAGTAATACAACTGCTAAAACTATAAGGATAGCTACGCAGTCCTTAGTGAGACCTCATATTCGTAATATTGCGCCAGCGCCTCTGCCTCAACAACAGCAATCACGGCAACCAAAGACTCTTGTATTAAAAACTATTCCACTGAAAGTTAAACAAGTCGCACCTACGACTATCAAAATGCCACCGCGACAAACTAACCAAGGATTACCACATAATGTCGTCCATCAACAACCTACAGAAGTATATAAATTTTTTGTAAATGTTGTATTTATTACAAAAAGAAAATGTAGTGCGGCACAAAGATTCGTATCAAATTTGTACTTTTCTGTATGTTTTAGGTTTGCTTGAGGTGGAACAGTTACCATAGTAATATGCAAAATAGCTTCCCATCGTTGTTAGATACAGAACAATTCGTGGATGTGACCCTAGCATGCGAAGGGCGATCTTTGAAATGTCATAAGATGATTTTATCTTCATGTAGCGACTATCTGGCAGATTTATTACGGGAGAACCCTTGTCAACATCCTATTATTCTAATGAAGGACCTGAAATTTTGGGAAGTAGAGGCCTTAGTTAAATTCATGTACCGTGGAGAAGTTAATGTAGCTCATGATAAGCTGCCACAATTGTTGAATGCCGCCGAAGCATTGCAAGTCAAAGGACTAGCTGGTCCAAGTCCCTCATCCCAAGTAAGTCGATTAATACGATTCATTATATAATTAAATTTTCTAATATTTTTCAAAAAACAATCTTTAAATTCATTCGTACTCTTTCATTGGCAGAACGCAAAACCACCATTACTTATACCTCAGTCGAAGCTATTATCGTCTCAACTTGTAGTTCCTAGAGATATTGCAGAAACCAAAGAAAATAAAGCGTCACCTCCGAAAATATCTACGTCTTCTAGCCCTAAACGTGCGCAAAAGCGACAACAATGCGAATCTATAGAGCCAAGACCTTTCACGAAAATACGTTTACAGCGACCAGTTACACCTTCGTCTCCGTGTGCAACCGTGAAGATGGAGCCTTTAGATATACCTCTTAGTCCGACGGAGATATTTTCACAGAATAATGAAGATGTTACACCTTCCTCGGACTTTGAGAAACTTATGAGCTTGCATGAGGAAGATGATCCAGGTGGCGAGGAAGTCAATGATGGTGATGAGAGATTACATTTTTGTGAACTGCCAGGTCCACCGGATTTAAACGATAACGAAGACCAAATGGAATTTGTACCTACTGATTTCTTAGAACAACAACAAGAAATTGTCGAAGAACCGGAATCGGGTTGTAATAGAGACAGTATTAAAAAGGATTCTGTCGATTATGCTTCCGTTGATGTCAGGGAAGACAACGGAATCTCCCATAACGCTATGCAGCCGTTAAAAGAAAAAAAAGCGGCATAGTAAAATGTAAGAATATCTTCATGTAACCATGTAACGAATCATGTGCTACAAATTTCGATTTATATAAAAATATCCGTAATTTGATTTCTCAAAATCTTTAAAATGACGAGGCATGTTTTATTACGACAAAATTCAGGTTTATTGAGATAATACACTAGACCACATATTATGTGTGTGCAATCGAATTATAAAGAAATTTTTATTTTTTTGGAATCTATGTATCAAAAATACTTGACAGAAAAGTTGCTCCTTTATTTAGTGTCTTGTACATCAAACTCTAATGAAAGATTAATTTTTATTATTTGTGTGAAAAATTATATGAAGAAAATAGAATACATTAAACATATATTTCTGCTAGTTCAAAGCATCTTTTTTCACAGAATATATATTTATTTAAATTTTTTATATATATAGGGTGTCCCATTTTAATCGACCACCTCTGATAACTTAGTGGGAAGCGGTCGAATAAAAAAATGTTTCATACAAAAGTTGTACGATTTTAAATGGCACATTACATAGCAATATTAATATGACCCCGAATAGCGTTGTCAAAGTCACGTAAAAATCACATTGACATTTTTAAATGAGAATTTCCATTTTTAGTGCATATTCATATACCGTTTATCATAAGAGCTTTTCAAAACATTAATAAAGTATTTTTTCATTAAGTATTTTTCGAGTTATTTTATATCTTAATCTGACATATTTTGATATAAAATATAAAATATTTCGTAAAATATTTAGTTTTCGATAATTTTACCGTAATACTTTTATGTATAGAATAATGAGATGAATCAATTAGTACAAATAAAATAATAGTTTTTAAGAAAAAGTACATAATTATTTACAATGTATTTTTTTAAGCAATT
Organism: Polyergus mexicanus; assembly: GCF_030449975.1. NCBI lineage: Eukaryota > Metazoa > Arthropoda > Insecta > Hymenoptera > Formicidae > Polyergus > Polyergus mexicanus. The sequence goes on along the minus strand of NW_027223326.1, from coordinate 6,111,854 downwards.
ATTTGTTGTTTTTCTTTAAATCAATTGATACATTTCATTATTCTTTTTGAAAAGCATTTTGGAAAGCTCTCAAGATAAACTACATGAATATGCAATAAAAATTGGAAATTTAAAAATGTCAATATCATTTTTACGTAACCTTGACAACGTTATTCAAGGTCATAATAATTTTGCTCTCTAATGCGCCACTTAAAATCCTACAACTTTTGTATGAAACATTTTGTTATTTAACCGCTTTTTGCGAAGTTATCAGGGGTGGTCGATTAAAATGGAACATCCTGTATAACTAACTTTATATATACATATATATATAGATATATATATGTATCTAAACACACACACACACACGATATAGATATCTGATGTAACAATGCATTTATAAAGATTAATAATACTGTTTGCTGTTATATCAGAATATATATCCAGTTGTCTTGTAAATGTATGATCAATTTCATTTTATATAAAAATATAAATTTTAGACTCTATAGAAATGTGTTGTAACTTATTTTATCTATAAAAATATCAAATTGTAATTATTTATACATTGAATATGTATTAAATAAGCTGTATTATTGTCACTGGTGCATCCATTGTAAAATTGTAAGTGATTGGAATATTGTAGGTATAAATTATAACATGAAGATACATCTCGTAAAAATAAATAGCTATTACAACACAACTCTATATGTACAATATAACAAATTCCGTCATACATATAGCTTTATATTAAATCTCTAAGAAATATGAATCAAGTTTTACACAAGTTAAGATAAGTTTTCTTTATTATAATAAAATTTATCTATAAAAATATAAAGTAGAGAGAGACATTTTTAACAATAATTGATTTGTAAAATAAAATAATGATTGAATATAATTTTCGAGGTTGCGATCGATTAAAAAGGATTATTCTATTTTTCTTAAAGTAACTTTATATGTTTTTATATTATTATATCACGGAATTTATATTCCTTCTCTCTCTCTTTCAATTTTTGATTTTCTCCTTTTATGAAGCTGCATATGTATATAGCATGTAATATTATATACACGTATACACTGTATACGTCGCTCTATTATATATAGGGTCCTAAAATCATTAGAACAAAAATGTCGAGGGGTCATTTTTTGAAAATTTTCGTTATTTTTTACCCACATATATTATATATTTTTATAACTAAGCAAATATAGGTTTATTAAATCCACGAAGTTTAATGTGCAAAAACTTTTTTTTAATCGCATATAACTCGGAAATTATTGATAGCGCGATGATTTCGCTAATAATGAGGAAAAATCGTCTCCAAATTGGCTAGAGATTCTGTTAAAATTATTAAATTTAAATTATTTAAATTATATTATTATTTTAATTTAATTTATTAATCTAATTAAAAAAAACATTTGATGCTTTTGGGACATCCTGTATATATTATACATCTTATACTATAATAATATAATAAATATCCATTGAACTATATACCATATTGGAACGCGCATGTTGTGCACGGCTATGCTCCCACCACTACTACTGCGACCACTAAAGGATAGCTTTTCAGAGCTGTCTCTTTTTACCGTGAACTACCATGACTGAAAACATCGTCCTGCCACGCAATCACAGCAAAGCACACGCGAGCTTTAATACCACGGAAATCAAGTGACGCAGTAGCGTCGCGACGCCAAGTATATAAAAAAAACGTTTCGGAGCTTGTCAACGGTTTGCATATATTGCCTATGTACAGGGGCTGCGACGCTACCAAGTATAGTTTATCCGGAGTTTTACGTCTAATAAACTTTCAATTAAAATTCCTCAGGAACCAAGCCGTAAATCAAAAATCTAACGGCACTTTTCTTATACAATGTGGATGCAAGCTTTCGATTGCGATCAGTTTGAATAAGATTGGTGCAGTCAATCCTGAGGAATGATAATCGTATACCAGAAATGTGACATTTTTCGTTCTTCATCATTATCATAATAATCATAAGATTTCAGACTCTCACGTACGTATGCTCGCACGCACACACGCAAAGCGAGTTGTACCTCAAGGCGCGTTTGCAGTGCTCATGTACAATTATTCGCTTGAGTGTGCAAATACGCCTTGAGAGACAATGTATTAATGCGTGCATACACATATGATACGTATCAAGCGGTACACGGTAGCACGTCAAGATATAATACCGAGACAGCACAAAACATCCTCAGGATCATCCTGAATATGTCCAGGACGGTTCAGGACATTTGTAGGATGTTTTAAGATATATTATTATAAATATATTTATAAAAATTTAATATGCATACATAATTATTTTTAGTTGTGTCGGCTATTTTATATAATTTAGAAATCTTAAGTATTATAATAAGTATTAATGTCCTATAAATGTCCACTGGATAACCCCTGGATGTCTGTAGGATATATTTGCCCTGTCTATTATATTGGATGTCTTTTGGATTTCCAGAGGACATATACATGTACAATTAATTGTTAACATTAATTTTGTTTTAATATTAATAATTGAATTTGATGCGCACATTTTCATATATCCAAAATTATTATTTATTTAATATTTTATGAGAAATGTTACTGTTCGCAACATTCCAAAAACTTTACAAACAATAATATTCAACCGCTAGTTTGTTTGTTTACCGCTATGCGACACGCGAACTCGTATTTGAGATTTGGTCATGAGAATTATATAAAGCTTGCAAAGAGCAACTGACAGGAAATTACAAATGTAATTATTTTCTATCAGTTCAATTTCTGATGCAATCCCAACATAGGGAATTCAGATATTGGATTGTTTAGAAAATATTACACAATTCAAACCCGGGAGCCAAACCTAAAATATTCATGTACAGCACGAAAGCCTCAAATATTAAAGAACGGTGAACTATTTTTAATATTAGATTTTTAATATTGGCAGTAAATAACAAAATATAATTTTAATTTATATTTAAATATTAAAATTTGCTCCTTGAAATATACGAAAAATATCCCTAACATATCCTATAAAAATCCTTAGAATGTTCCACAGGATCTCCCTGGATTCTCCAGAGGTTAATATACGGCTATCATTTACTCTTCCTCAGGACATCCAGAGGAGATCTGAGGATTACAATGGGATATCCTGAGGATATCCTACATGTATGTCCCGGATGCCCTTTGGACGTCCTAAGGACATCCTTGTGCTGTCTGGGTTATAACGTTACCCAGACAGCACAAGGATGTCCTTGTAATCCTCAGATCTCCTCTGGATGTCCCGAGGAAGAGTAAATGATAGCCGTATATTAACCTCTGGAGAATCCAGGGAGATCCTGTGGAACATCCTAAGGATTTTTATAGGATATGTTAGGGATATTTTTCGTATGTTTCAAGGAACAAATTTAAAAATTTAAATATAAATTAAAATTGTTTTGTTATTTACTGCCAATATTAAAAATCTAATATTAAAAATAGTTCACCGTTCTTTAATATTTGAGGCTTTCGTGCTGTACATGAATATTTTAGGTTTGGCTACCGGGTTTGAGTTGTGTAATATTTTCTAAACAATCCAATATCTGAATTCCCTATGTTGGGATTGCACCAGAAATTGAACTGATAGAAAATAATTACATTTGTAATTTCCTGTCAATTGCTCTTTGCAAGCTTTATATAATTCTCATGACCAAATCTCAAATACAAGTTCGCGCGTCGCATAGCGGTGAACAAACGAGCTAGCGGTTGAATACTATTTTTTGTAAAGTTTTTGGAATGTTGCGGACAGTAACATTTCTCATGAAATATTAAATAAATAATAATTTTGGATATATGAAAATGTGCGCATCAAATTCAATTATTAATATTAAACGAAATTAATGTTAACAATTAATTGCACATGTATATGTCCTCTGGAAATCCAAAAGACATCCAATATAATAGACAGGGCAGATATATCCTACAGACATCCAGCGGTTATCCAGTGGACATTTATAGGACATTAATACTTATTATAATACTTAAGATTTCTAAATTATATAAAATAGCCGACACAACTAAAAATAATTATGTATGCATATTAAATTTTTATAAATATATTTATAATAATATATCTTAAAACATCCTACAAATGTCTTGAACCGTCCTGGACATATTCAGGATGATCCTGAGGATGTTTTGTGCTGTCTGGGAAATTTTTCAAAAGTTTGTCAAAGAATGCCGAAGAAAAAAAAAATTGTAGCACAATTTCGTTAATTGGATTTTAAAGAGCAGAGTTTTATCTTTAATTTGCTTTTTTAATGAATGTCCTACGATTTTTTTTCGCCGAGTTATTCACTGTTGAAGTAAAATCGATCTATTGACTTTGAGCGTTCATAACTAGTGAAAAAATTATCGCACAATGATTATTAAAAAAGCAATTTAAAGAGAAGAGTCGGCACTTTAACATGTACTAATTGCTTTTTCAATTAATATTCATTGTTAAAGTGTAATCATTACTTTAAAATCAAGTAAAAATTGCACTTTTTCCCTTTTTCATTTAAATCAATGCAACTGAATGAAAAGACGTTAACATTTTTATGAACTCTACAATTTTTACAAGTAAAAAGTATCCCAATTACATGTGCAACCGGCCGAATCGTTAAGATTTTTTTTTCTCTATATCTCGAAGACTTAAATCAAGTTTAAAATGAAAAATTCAATTACCGCCGGCATTAGCGTTATCCAAAGCGTACCACATGAAGGTTGCACGGTCGGTTTACGCTTATGTGTATGTGTGTGTGTGTGTGTGTGTGTGCGTGTGTGTATTGTGTGTGTGTTGTGCGTGTGTGTGTATTGTGTGCGTGTTGTGTGTGTGTGCGCGCGCGCGCGCGTGTGTGTGTGTCCGCGCACAAACAGAACGAGACCCCGCGATTCGTCACTCTCGCAGTATTTTATGACTCCAAACTCTCTGATGCGCATGTGTGTGTGTGTGTGTGTGTGTGTGTGTGTGTAATGTGCTGTGTAATTAAATTTTTTACACAGTTAAAATCGTGTGTTGCCGCCTCTGTTTTGAATAACATCTTGCAAACGTTCTCGTATATTAATGCATCTTCGTATCTGTGCTTGCGGAAGGTTACGCCAAATTTGCTGGAGTGCGTGCGCTAATTCTTGTAATGTTCTTAAAATTGGATATTGTCTTCGTAATCGACGACCAATCATGTCCCAAACATGTTCTATTGGATTTAAGTCTGGGCTCATTGCTGGATGGTTTAATACAGCAATATCATTTTCTCTTAAAAATCGTCGCGTGATGTTTGCAGTATGACACACACACACACACAATACCCACACACACACAATATACACACATGCACACACACACACACACACACACACACACACACACACACACACATACACATAAGCGTAAATCCGACTGTGCAACCTTCATGTGGTACGCTTTAGATAATGCTAATGCCGGCGGTAATTGAATTTTTCATTTTAAACTTGATTTAAGTCTTCGAGATATAGAGAAAAAAAAATCTTAACGATTCGGCCGGTTGCACATGTAATTGGGATACTTTTTACTTGTAAAAATTGTAGAGTTCATAAAAATGTTAACGTTTTTTCATTAAGTTGTATTGATTTAAATGAAAAAGGGAAAAAGTGCAATTTTTACTTGATTTTAAAGTAATGATTACACTTTAACAATGAATATTAATTGAAAAAGCAATTAGTGCATGTTAAAGTGCCGACTCTTCTCTTTAAATTGCTTTATTAATAATCATTGTGCGATAATTTTTTCACTAGTTATGAACGCTCAAAGTCAATAGATCGATTTTACTTCAATAGTGAATAACCCGGCGAAAAAAAATCGTAGGACATTCATTAAAAAAGCAAATTAAAGATAAAACTCTGCTCTTTAAAATCCAATTAACGAAATTGTGCTACAATTTTTTTTTCGGCATTCTTTGACAAACTTTTGAAAAATTTAGTTAATCGACGGACATTGCTTTTTCGTAATGTAACTTCGTAACAAATGAAAAGAATTGAACTTGACTAAAAGATTCTAAAACTAGAAACTTCAAGCTTTGTAACGTTTTTTATTGATCTCAATCTGATTATATGCGACGAAGTTGCAGCCACTTGAAAATTGCTTTTTTTGTAGAAGGAAGAAAGTGGCCCTTTAATTTTTTTGCGTAGTATAGTAGCACATATAAAACATTCAGTAGCATATATAAAACCAGATATGTAAATTAAATTAAATATTACAATCTTTACAGTTCTTTTCCTCACACACAGATAGAGGAAAGTCACCATCCAGCACGTTAAGTGATCGAACTGAAGTTGAATTCAATATGTTGAATAGCTTGAAATTTGTGAACTTGTGAAATACGCATATCGAAAATAAATTTAAGCTATAATTATATTGTGAAGTAATGAACAGACCGAAAATAAAGTTTAGCTATAATTATATTGTGAAGTAATGAACAGACGCTGGAAAAGAGAATGTAGTTTTTCGTTGACATGAAACTTGTAAATTCATATAGTTTTATCAAAAATATAATAATGTCAGTGATATCTCTCTGATAATGTTCATTTCAAGCGACGCGGTAAAATTCATATAAATATTAAAATAAATCCATATAAATATTAATATCATTTTATAAAAAAAAAACTTATAGATATATATCTCGTATCGCAACATACTATTATAATATTAGTTATATATATGCAAAGAAAGCCAAAGTATAAATATGTAGTATTTATTATTCTCAGAGTGGATTTTATTGCAACAAAATTTTAATAACTGCTTTAATTTATTAATCCGTTTGTCAGTATATAATACTATGTGTATGTGTATGTGTATGTATATTTATGTGTATGTGTATGTATATTATGATTTTCTTTGCATACATATTGAAAAATAGACAGACGAATTAAGTGACTTGAAAACATTGTATTTGATTATATATTTGTATAAAAAAAAGAACGATTATAACTTTTATATTATATATTTATGTAAAAAAAAGAACAATTATAACTTTTATATTATATATTTGCGTAAAAAAAAGAACAATTATAACTTTTATATATATATTAATATATTAAATTTTTATTTAATATTTCCATATATTTTCATATAAATATTATAAAGATTATTTTATAAAAAAAAACCTATAAATATCTCTGCACAACACATGCTATTATAATAATAATTATACATATGCCAAGAAAATCAAAGTATACATATTATGTATGTATACTGACAAAGCAAATAATATATATATATATAAATGTAAGACTGATTTTAACCAGGGTTGGGAAGTAACGCGTTGCTTGTAATGTCGTTACCGTTACAGTTACTTTTTTTCGGTAACGATCGTTACTTGTTTTTGTTTGTAACGGTAACGGTAACGTCGTTACATTTTTACAGTAACGGTAACAAATTAGCCGTTACTTTTTGGTTCTTTGTTATCTTATATCTATTCAATAGATAGATGTATTTTTTGAAAAATATTTTGTCCTCTATCATAAACTGTATTCTAATAGTCACTGCCAGTATTGAAAATTTATAATAATGTAAATTATAGATTTTACAATTTATTGGCTACTGGCAGTGAATATTGGAATACACTCTTAATAATATTATCAATATTTAAAAACAATGTTTGATAAAAATTTTCGACAAAATTACAATTTGTAAATTACAATTTAAATTCCTATAAAAATAAGTGTATTAAAAAGTAAAGATATTAGCATAAAAAAATTAGAATCATTAAATAAGTTTAATATAAAACACGCTTGCTATATAGAGACTAATTTAGAGTTTTTGATTGTAACTTAGATTATTACATTTAATATTAATTATTAAATAATTTTATAATCTAACAGCTTATTTTAGCATTACAAAAAACAAAAACATAACAAAAAAGTAACGAATCGTTACTTTACTCGTTACGAATCGTTACCGTTACTCGTTACTGATTTTAAAAAGTAACGCGTTACCGTTACCTTTATTTGGAAAAAGTAACGAGTAACGGTAACGAGTTACTTTTTACAAAAAATAACGGTAACGGTAACGCGATACTTTTATAGAGTAACGTTCCCAACCCTGATTTTAACAAACAAATAACTACTTCAAATTACAAACTCTCACAAACTGAACTGCTTCTTTTGTAATGGCTATACAGAATTACAAATGCTTTTACATGATTAAAGTACATATATCAATGCTCTATGGAACAGTCGATTTATGCTGAAAACGAAAAAATTTTTTAACTTTTTTTCGTTTTCAGCATAAAGTCGACTGTTCGATAGAGCATTGATATGTACTTTAATCATGTAAAAGCATTTGTAATTCTGTATAGCCATTATAAAAACTGGTAAATTCAAAAAATTGCGTTCGATCGGTAGTCCAGGATCCCCTTAAAAATACTAATTATCTTTAGTTAAATGTAATGAGATGTGTTGTTCATGTTCTTTTCTCACATATAGTTTATTTTGAAATATTTTTCCATGTTTTTCTTTTTAAGACTTTTATTAATAAATTTATATGTTCCTTATTATTTTAATCTAATATAGATTATAAATAGATGAAATTTGAAATACTACTCTGAGTGAGATTATGATGTGCATTATTATTACAAAATAAATTAGGAATGTAGAGATTTTAGTTATATATAAAATGTTTCAAATTTCACTTGTATCTATAATCTAATATATATTATAAATAAATATATATGTCCAAACTGTGATTACATTAGCCGGTGATATTTACTGCCAGTACTGAAAATCTATAGTTTACGTCACACACGCACTATAGATTTTCAGTACTGACAGTGAATATTGGAACACAGTTATTGTATACAATATGTTTGATTAAAACTGTGATTAACTGATGTGTTTAAAATGTAATTTAAACTATTATTCAAAACATTGTTATATAAACATATATATTAATAATACAAATATATTAATAATATATTAATTAATCGTGCATTTCAAATTTATTATTGATCATAAATCTTTTCTTTATAAATTTTTGAATATTTATTTCAGCAATAATTATGAACATTAGGGCACTAGAAATGAGGTCCATTTTAGATTCTTCTTTGGATATTTTATGGATGTCCGAAGTTGTAAATAACCGACGTCCTATGGATGTTCCAATGGATGTCCGTCGGACTTCATTCAGACGTCTTATGGACATCCCAATATCCGAACTCGAACGTCCACTGCACGTCCATAGGAGTTCCGTGTGCTATCTGGGTATGTACTTGGCTAGTTAGCTTGATTTCATATTTAGTTTTGATTTTTGATTTTTTAAAGATTTTTTTTTTTTTTAGAGGAAAATTATTTTTTAGTTTTTTATTTTGTATGAAAATTATTTTTCAAGGAAAAATTATTTTAAATGTTATTTTTTAGGGATAGATATTAAACTTTTTTTGCATACAAGTTGGGATTTTTTTATATACTTGACGTATTTTTTTTTACCTTTGTAAAGTTTTTTTTAGATGATATTTATTTCAATGCTAGATAGTTGAAAACGTTAAGAAGCAGAGAATTAAAATAAATATGAAAAATGGTAAAGTGTATCTTAAAAAACTGCACATCAAACTATGATAATGGTTTTAGAACGGATAGTACATCTGGTCACATGGTCGACGTAGTTAGATAGACAAGAACAGGTCTGAGAAGCAACTCTCGCAGTCTCACATTTCTGGCCGCCAATCAGCAGAGCCGTGCGCGTTCCAGTATAGTATATATAGTTCAGTGTAAATATCATACGCGATAGATTCATGCGAGATATGTTAGGCGGCGCCACGTGTCTGCCCCCCTCCATGTTAACTGTCAAATCGACAAGCGTTGTTTGTATACGAAATTTATCTCGCGGTTTAGCTTTAGCGTTGTTCGCGAGAGAGAGAGAGAGAGACTTCGGATCGAGATCAAGTCCTGGTTTAGAATCTGGTTTAGGATCAGGTTCGTATATTTGTGCCTTTATATAACTCTTTCGCTGAAAGCGAAGTGATTCTCGCTCGCGAGACGACCGGCCTCGTCTACATCATTGATGATCACCGCAGTCAGAACCGCAATTCTGTCATTTTTCGATTCATTATCCTACCCTATCATAATACTCTGTAACTCTGTCTATTCTATGTTACACACACGATCGGCCGGGCTGGTAATTCTTTGACCGATCCTGGAACCTGGTCCGCGACGGAATCATCGCGACTTCTCGTTCGCGCAAGGGTTACGAACTAGAGACCTGCTGCCCTCTTGTTTTCCTTAACCTATATTAAAGGATCAATGACTGAATGTTGCATACGCGCGAAGGACGTGTGTCAGCGCTTGTCAGATCGCGAGCGAATGCGCCTACTTTGATGGGGACGGGCGAGTGATTAGAGCGTGTCGATATTCGATGAATTTCCAAAAAGATTTACGATCGAATTTAACAGTTTAACGATTGCAGGATGAGTCGTACGATGGACGAAAAGGAGGAATTAGTGAAGAAGGCCTTATTTAGTTTCGTTAGGAAACAGGTGCCCACTGCTCAGTTGAGGTACAAGTTCAAAACTTTGATTTTTCGAAATATTTTTTACCTTCTGTAATGGAAATATGTACTGAGGATGAAAAAAATAAGGTTTCCTGTTTTTATTATAACTTTTATTTACCATTTGTTCATAAATGGGACTTATAGTGTTGAAATGTATATATATATAATGATTACTTTTCAATATTTTTTTAATATCTTCAATATCTTCTCTCTTTGAGAGAAGATTGATGGGCTTGTCCCACCTGGCACAAGTTTGAAGATTCCTCTTCTCATAATCAGTAAAATCCAGTTTTTGATGTTTAAACCATTTTTGAACGGCATTATATATCGCTGTATCGTCTGGAAATCATTTTCCTCCAAGATGTTTCTTCAGCAGCCCAAAATGAAAATTGGAAGGAGCCAGATGCAGGCTATAAAGAGAATGCTCCATAATGTTTTAAGTAAATGATTACAAAAGTTCTTAAGTTCTTAAGTTTGATATGCAGAGTGAGATCTGGCATTATCGTGAAGAAAAATCAAACTTCTTTAGAAAGAAACCCAAATCTCTTTCTCCAAATTGCCTCCTTGATGATACAGAATGCTATGAATTTTTACTAAGAGGCAATCTTCAAAACCCAGCCAAGGTGGGACATGTGCATCAATTTTTTTGAAGACTATATTGAAAAGTAGTTAATAGCTTCTATTTTAACACAGTAAGACTAATTTGTGCATAAGTTGTAAATAAAAGTTGCAATAAAACAGGGAACCTTACCATTTTTGATCCACTTTAGCATTAACAAATTGATAGATATCTCTCCTTTTCCTTTTTACATTAGCCAAACTTTTTTTATTTCAGCTTAATAGATGATATTGTACTAAGTTATGTAGTGAGTATGGTAGAAGAAAGTGCATTGGAGGAAAATTTAGATGTGGACGGACTGTGCGAGATGGTATCCGCTTGCCTTCCCGAGTTTTCCACTATTGAGAAAGAGGCTGTATCAAAATGGTTGCTGGATGTGGAAAATAAATTGAAACAAGAAAGTAAAGATAATGAAAATTGTCAGTCTCACAGCGATCCATTGAATCACATCAGCCTCTCCGCTCTTTTGCCAGCCGGTACGCAAAGAATGCGCATTCATCATCTGTCAGAAACGAGCGATGCCGGCAGCGATTCTAGCGGAGAATATTTTTCGGAGGTAAAAAAAAAGCATCATTTTTAGTGTCTTCAAATATCTATATAAATTTCTTTGTACTATCGTAGGAATCCTCGTGGCACCAGGTGGCTTTATTACAAGAGATGTTTCCGGCGGCGAGCACCGCTGAAGCGAGGCATTGTTTGGCGGTAGCCGGGGGTGATATAGCAAAGGCCGCACAACTCGCTTTACATCGTCAGGAAGCAGGTCAAAGTATCGTGAGCAACCTCACGTTTCTAACGGTGAGATATTTCAACTCGCTTGATTGCGTTTACAATATCATCTCCCGTATGTATATCCAATACGCGCAATTTCAATCGTTTCAGCCCAATGGTCGTAATAAAGCAAGATTGAACGACGAAGAGCTGAAATCTCGTATCATAGCACGATATAGTTACGTCGATAGGGACGATGATTGTCGTGAACATCGTCCAGTAGCACCAAAAACAGAGCCCAAGAAACTGGTACGATATCTCGACAATAAGATCGTAAGTGTAAAGGGTGAACGTTATACGGAAGTGCGAAGGGGCGGCGAGGACGAAGATGGTAACGAAAGTGGTAGAAAGAGAGGTCATTGCCGTCCGTAACCAGTCCCTTTGCCTCCACCCCCCGATCCACCCCCTTGGAGGCATCTGATTTTCGATTGAATTTTAGATCTTTTCCATCTTACTCGTGTAGGAATATAGACAAAATATTTAAACAGGTATAACATTTTTTTGACATTTAATTTCTATGTAATGCAGCCTACCCAGGTCTTGGAATCTCTCACATGTTTCAACATAATTTGTTGATTATATAATTTGTCGTTGTACTATATCAATGCTGGGATTTACTTGCACATTTCGGCTCGATTCCGTGGCTCACGCCTATGCCCTCCACTCACCGTTCGTGCGTTCGCAACGAGTCGCCAGATACGCGTAACTAAGGACCGCAACGCTTCGCCTCAAGAGCGTTCATATGTAAGAATGCCCAAATATAATAATAAGACAATACTTTTCTAAATATACTACGAAAATTCTCAGAATTAAAAGTTTTTCTTCAATATTTTATAGTTCATTGATATAAAATATTGAAGAAAAACTTTTAATTATAGAAAAGTATTGTCTTATTATTATATTTGGGCATTCTTATATACGGACGCTCCTGAGACAAAGCGTCGCGTTCCTTAGTTACGCGTATCTGGCGACTCGTTGCTAACGCACGAGCGGTGAGTGCGAGGGCAATAGGCGTGAGCCATGAAATTTGGCCAAAATGTGCAAGTAAATCCCAGCACTGTACTATATATATGACTATAGTAGAGTAGTTTTTACTCTATTCATTCGAGTTGATTTGCAATTAATCATTTAATGAATATCCATTTTTTTCATTCCTATGTATAGATCATATTTTTTCAATCGAGTGTGCAATGGCCGTTAAGTAAATATTTATATCCATAATTGGAATATTATAATATTACATAATTATAAAAATGCATTGATTATTGCTCTATTAGTATTAAAGACATATTTATCAAAATTGCAAAAAGAATAATTTTAATGTTAACGTATAATGTATATTTGTATAATGTATATTGATCCCGATGATTTTTTATTTACGCAATTCTAGACTTTTGCAGTTGAATATGTTTTCGAATAAAGTATTTATTCGACTCGTTATTAATTTTATGTACATATATATACCTATATATTAAGATCCAGACGATTGTAAGAATTATATGCCTGATTTAGAGAATAATTATTTGTAAGTTGTTATGTAAAAAAACGATTCTCAAATACGCTTTATTTTGTATGTAAGCTGGCTATTGTAAACTCGGCGCTTGACTCTTAATATCCATTCCTCTTATTCTACTCTGATAGAAATCATGTTGTATTTCTTAAGTTTATTTATTTTATACTAATGTAAGAATACTCTTCAAATTATACAGTTGTTCACCAGAAACAATACATATGTATAATTCTCAACAATTTAAAGATATGAAAAAAGAATAATTGGTATAACTTTAAGAAACAAATATGATGTAGAAAACATTTTTTTCTTAAGAACAGGATATGTCCAAAATCACAGTATATAATCGAGAAAAGTTGTTGAATCCATCTCGACAATTACTAATACATAAATAAGAAAGTATATTTCTTATTTATAGTAAAATAATCTAAAATTATTTATGTTATTAAAGAAATTATATATAGACTCTCTCAAGAATAATTTATTTTTTCATAGAATATATATTTTTTTATACATATTTTAATAGTAGTTGTTGAGATGAATTCGATGATATTGATAATACAAAATTGTTAGACATTTAATTTAAATATAAAAAAGCACATGTTATTAATTTTCTAATTTTAAATTATTTTTCTCAAAAATAAAACTTATAAAAAACTTTTATTTTATATTTTTTATTTGTAAGAGGTGAGATCATTTCTCTCACTATCACTTATGTGTCACAATTTTGGATATATTCTTATTCTTATTTTTACTTTTTTTAACGCTTTATAACTTCTAAGAAAATTGTGAAACTGTTTTATTTAATCTATATTAAATATTAAAATGTTAAAAATGTGTTTGGAACATTTTAAATTGCATGTAATATTTTTTTCATATCTTAAAATCTCGAAAAATTATTTGACTCTTCTGTTTCTAGTGAACTACCTTGTATATAGTGTTAAATAGACATTTAATTATATTAGTGCTTTATATATGAAAAGCTCTTTTAATACTTCACTTATATACTTTAAATGCTTTACTTATATTAAGCTAGCGTCAGGCTATGCGCGTATTCGCGATTCGGAACGCGTAAACGGTATAAAGAAATCTGATTGGTTGAATTTGACGAATCTTCCATCCGCACTATTCACGAATTATAAGCGAATCGCGAATACGCGTATAGTCTGGCGCTAGCTTTATATAAATTTATATAAATTTTGAAATTTTAATTGTGAAAATATTTTTTCTTATGCCTGCATTATTAGCAAAGTATGATAAATGAGTGAAAAGTGATTTATGAAAATATACCTGAAATGTATTTAGTCAAATAGCAACGTTCATGTCATGTAACAAATTAATCCTTTTTCAATTACATTATACAGTAAAAAATGTATTATATATTAGACTATATAAAGAAGAGCAGGAATTTTTATCCGCAAATAATTGTTCAGCACAATTTAGTAAGTCAATATCATCTTAGTAATGTAAAGAAGAATTGCCGAACAAAAGTGAATAATTAGAATTGTTTATCGAATAATCAAAATCGGAAAGTTATAAATTGTAAAAATCATTCGGAAAGTGCAGATGTATCATCATACATCCTATATCAAATGAATTAAACATACAAATATATTAATATTGCAAAAATAATTACGAAATTGTAGATTTCGAATACTATATTATAATATACGTAGTTGAAGGCGAAAAAATAATCACTTTAGGCGGGATAAAAAGTTTGCTTACAAAAATTGCGCCATAACATTTGCCAGTATTATTACTCTATTTATTGTGTGCTGCTGTCTTGCAGACTTCAAATGTAGTCATATAAACGTAATCATTAAAGCGTTAGAACATCATATATATTGTAGAATGATGTAAACTGGATACTTATTTCAGAATCCATATCTTGACAATGTATGCATAGAAAAGTGACAAGATTGTAATTACTTTCAAAAGCTGTAACCAGTGAAACACTATTTAAACCAAAATATCTGTTCATTTTATAATAAATTGTTTTTTTAGTATTAGGAACAATTATAATTGTTTGTTCTTTACAAGTCAAAAAGAAGCGTTTTGTTTATGTATTATTTTTTTAAAAAGAGATTACAGAAAAAAATTTTAATTTGTAAAATGATTTGTTTAACAATTATAAATGTATCTGAAAAGCTTTTTGTAATTCTTTCTTTGTCTTGTTTTAAATATCACTATTGTATACCTAACCATCAATCTTTTTACCATAGTTGTGTGTGTGTGTGTGAATTTATTTCTTAAATGCAATATAAATATACGATGTATGTCTTATGATGAGTCGATTCTTGCCATAATAGATTAAATATAAATCTGATACTATTACTGATAATTGTGTATTCACATTGTGAATATATATATATATATATATATATATATATATATATATATATAATTAAAACTAAAAAGTAATCTACTTCATTGTTTATGTCATTCTTTTTCTTACTTGCTATATTCCTGATTATTTCAGGAATATAGCAAGTAAGAAAAAGAATGACATAAACAATGAAGTGGATTACTTTAGTTTTAAGCGAATTCTCCGCAATGTCCTTCAATGTAATATAAAAATAAGCACTTTGGCTATTAATTTTTAACTTATTAGATGTGAACTTGTGAAGTTGTGTGAAAGCAAAATGTAATTATAATTGTATTTGTCTTTTAATATGCTATCGTACATATATATATACACACACATATATGTATGTGTGTGTGTGTGTTACATATATATTATCACATGCCTAGACAATTATAATATCTTTCTCTTTGCCAATTGATTACCAATGATTACAGTAGAATGTATCAAAAAAACTATGTAAAATTTTCGATAATACTTCTATTCTTAATGACTTTCCGGATTGAAAGAGGAAGACAAAGAAATTATGAAAATATATAAAGTGTATCAAATTAGAATGTTGTATTCTTTAACGGTGAATAGAACTTTGGGGCCTTAAGGACGG
Organism: Polyergus mexicanus; assembly: GCF_030449975.1. Taxonomy (NCBI): domain Eukaryota; kingdom Metazoa; phylum Arthropoda; class Insecta; order Hymenoptera; family Formicidae; genus Polyergus; species Polyergus mexicanus. The sequence continues at coordinate 6,095,491 of NW_027223326.1, read as the reverse complement.
TTAAAAAATATCAGACGGACGGTTAAAGAATATCATTCTCTTTTAACTTGTACATTGTGTACAATGTGCAACATATTTTTCGATCTCTATTGTACGCAAAGAAAAGAAATTTTATATCAGATCAATTTCCATACATATGCTTGATCCGTTAATCAATTTATAATTATTTTTTCACATTATTTGTTAAAAGATAAAGACAATATAAGTGTTTTAGCAGCCCACTTTTGCTTCTTTCTTCATTTTTAAAAACCTAACTATTTGACATTCTCATCTTATCTTCTTAATTTATAAATAGATATGAGATGTGGTTATTAGATATTAATGTTTTTACTACTTATTTATTTTTCACAATATATTTTTGCATGTATAGTCAAATCGAAGCATTATGCTTATTGCTATGATGTTTTGTACGTGATAAATATATATTTTCAACAATTGATTTAGATATTTGATCCATATATACATAATTCAAATATAAAGATATTGTATTTCCCTTGGAATAATTATGAATGATTCAAGTGAAGCCATTAACGAATATTGTATCTCATAAAAAGTATCAAAGTGACATGTATCCATAATATAACTAAAGTAAAGTCTATCTATGAGAGATTCATTAAGATTTATTATCAAACATTTTGAACTAAATTTTTCTTGTTTGTGTATGTGTGTGTATGTCTGTGCATATACATCTGTAGACTCCGATACAAAATCTCACACCTAGGTGTGTATACATTTATTTAAAAATGCGATTTAAGGGGAATCGTAGAGGTGCAATTCTAAATGACGAAATAGTAAGCTTTGTTTTTGAAGCTAATATATGATAGCATCTGAAAATAATGCTCAAGAATATTTTTCCTAAAAGAACATGTATTATAGAGTAATATTCAACTAAAATGGATCAGCAGATACCAGTTACATTATGTATCACAATAATACTTTAAGATTTTTTTTAATGATTGCATGTTACAATTTCACGGCGCAATACATATTATAATACATAGATATGATATAGTTTATCAATGGAGCGTTATAAGTTAATGCAATATTCGAATTGACAAAATTTCCAACATTCGTCGAGATACAAAGATCATATTAATGACTCTTCTACCCAGCTTGACACACCGGGAAAAATAAATAATACCTCTTCTCTTTTATTTCGGCATCCGCGCGTGCGAATAATGATATAAGACAAAAAAAAATACTCCCGATATTTCGAACTCTTGCTAAATCTATCAGAAAGTCCATCGCGATGTGGCTATTGATAATTTCGCAGCGTTAATAAAAATTAGTTTCGAACTTATGCGAATATTAATTACGACGAATTTTAAATATTAGATGATTCGATAAAGCCTGCTGACGGTCGTTATTTAAAAATGTATCATATTGCAATGATATATGAAATATGTAATATGAAATTGCCGTAATATTACTGCAATGTTCCATGCTATGTGAGATAAAGTATGTTCGCAAAATCGTTGTGAAAACTTGTAGATTTGTAAATATAGAAAAAGTGTCTGACGAATACACTGTGATCCGTATTTCTCAATCGCGTCGTAGAAAGAGTTCCAAGAGTCCAAAGAAAGAGAGAGGATGAACTCGTTGCTTACATACGATGGTAGTTTACTTTTTCTTTTTTCGTGGTTTATCTTGAGGCGCCGGTAAGTTCTCTTGCTTTCGCTTCGAGGTCGGTTTTGTTCCTAAGCTGCCGCCCTTCTTTCTCCTCTCTTGTCTCTCGCGTTCCTCTAGTTCTTGATTCTCGCGCTCTATCAGAGTTATCAGGGTGTTGCAACGACGCTGCAACTCCAACGCGGTGCGGGATTTGACAAACCAATCGAAACGGAATTGTGGCGCCGATCTCACCGTAGCTCGTAGCTCCTCGTATACATTCTCCTTGTCGAAGCCGAGTTTGTGCAACATACAAACGAGAAATCTGTCCTCCTCCTCGGTATAATTCTTACCCTTGTTCGTGCCATAAGCTATCCTGAGCTGATGAAAAGGCGCGCGATATCTGGCCATCTTAGCGTCCAAAGCTTTCTTGATACCCGCGCGTCTCTGTATCTTGGCCTCGCCTCGCTCGATTTGGGCCATCACGCGATCTATATCTTGGAGCTCGTGGCAACGTTCCCAGAAAACAGCCGAATATTCCATTACCTCTTCCGGCGTTTTTCCCTCGACCTCTTTCGCTATATTCTCGATATCGTCGCGACCGTACTTCTCGTTTGCCTTGATGAATTGATTGAAGTCCCGTTTAGTCCAGTTGGTAAAGCCTTGAAGAAGCAGTTTCTCCTTCTCGGCGACCTCTTCGTCGGTGAGCGGCTGAGCATCGTCGATTTTGCGCTGTTCCTCCTTCTGTATCCGGGCGGCATCCGATCCGAGCTCGGGATTTTTCGGGACTTTGTAGCCGACCGTCTGTCTAAAATAATAGATCTCCTGATCCAGCAGCTCGAACAGTCGCGGCGGAAAAAACTGAAAATCTTGCACTATCGGTTGCTTCGGCGGCCTCGGTGCTTTCGGCGCCTTCGGTTCCGATACTCTCAATGCTTCTCTGAAATAAGCGTCGACGGCATAATTGGCTTTACGTTCGCGTTTTGGTGGTTCTATCCAGTTACCTATCCCGAGGATCTTTTGTTTCTCGCGATAATCTTCACCCTCGAACTGGTACACAGAATCGGTTGGTGCATCGACGGTAAAATTTCGCAACGAGGACTCACCCAGGCTCTCCAGTTTCTGCTTCATCTCTTCCGTTTTTGCTTCACCCTTTTGTAATATAGTGTCTATATCCTCGTCGGTGATGGCGCTATCCTTGGACGCAAACACTTCGTTCGCGCCGTGTCTGATCATGTTCAGCATTTCGTCCTTGTTCAATGCTGTCTGTTTGGCGTCGACCAGTCGTCCCTGCTGAATAACGAGCTTATCCAAGCGCAGTTTCACCTCGGCTCGCTCGACGATCTTCTCCTCTACCGTGTTCTCCGTGATAAATCTGAAGACCCGCACTTGCTTCTGCTGGCCTATACGATGTGCGCGATCCATCGCTTGCAAATCCATTTGCGGATTCCAATCGGAATCATAAATGATGACCACGTCAGCGGTCGCTAAATTGATACCTAGACCACCAGCGCGAGTCGACAACATAAAAATAAACTTCTCGCTACCGAGTGCGTTGTACTCGTTGATTTGTCGCTGTCGATCCTCATGGGCGGTGTTGCCGTCCAACCGACAATACTGAAAACACCTCCAGTGACAGTAGTCCTCTAGAATATCAAGCATCCTCGTCATCTGACTGAATATCAAAACTCGAGATTCTTGCTGCTGTAATTTCGGCAATAACTTATCTAGTATTACCATTTTGCCACAGTTATAGACAAGATGCTCGTCAGTAGTATATGGCGGTCCGGGTTCAGCGCCATCGAACAAATACGGATGATTGCAACACTTACGCAGCTGCATCAAAATATTCTGCAGCCTCATCTTCTCTATTTTCCCTGCGCCGTTCACGATATCTATATCCTTCATCAATACTTTGGTATACCATTCTCTTTGCATTTTACTTAAACCGATGTACACTTTAATCTCTTTCTTGGGTTTAAGCCCTTTTTCCACTTCAGACTTTAAACGCCTCAGGAGGAACGGTCTCAGAACTGCATGTAACCTCTCGACCAAAGAATTATCACCTAGAAAACTATTTGTATTAAACCACGAATCAAAATCATCCGAACTATTGAATACATCCGGCAGAAGAAAATTCAACAGGGACCACAGCTCGTGAAGATTATTTTGTAGCGGTGTGCCTGTTAACAGAAGTCGATTGGTAGTTTTGAATTCCCTGAGAATCTCCGACAGCTTGGACTTTTCGTTCTTTATTCTGTGAGCTTCATCTATTACCATGTAACGCCAATTGAATTTTTTGAATACTGATTTCTCCTTGATAACCATCTCGTAGGATGTTACGCACACGTCCCATTCGCCAGGCATCATTACATCTCTAATAAAAGTATTTCTGGTCTCTGCATCTCCGATGAGGCAGACAGCTCTGAGGCTGGGACACCACTTTTTAAACTCATTCATCCAATTAGCCAGCGTCGACTTGGGAACGATGACGATATGAGGACCAGGAATGTTTCGAAAGTGTTTCATGTATCCGAGCAGGGAGATAGTCTGTAGCGTCTTACCTAGACCCATCTCGTCCGCCAGAATACCGTTTATACCGTGCTCGTAAAGCGATATCATCCAATTTAAACCCCGTATCTGATAATCACGCAACTCACCCGACTTGATGTAATGCGGCGAGGATTCAAAGCGCGTTGTAGGCGCCACGCTGGCGTTACTCTCGGCCAATAATTCCTCATCCTCCTCCTGCTCAGTCTTACGATGCCTATGATCGCCCGAGTCCGACTTAGGTTGATTCTCCGGTTGTTGTTTCCTAGGCCTGCCAGCCTTGATCTTCAACGGACTACCAGCCTTATCTTTCTGATTATTTGTCATAAAGTGCGAGAATATCTCGGTCTGTTTCAGCAAGTAGTCGAATCGTTTGCTGCGATCCGTTTCAAGTTTCGTCTCAAAATCGCCGCCCCTCGATGACGTGGTCTCCGCAGAAGACCCGTTCGAGTTGTCTCCAGTATCGCCGGTGTCCGCATTTTCATCCGGCTTAGACATCTCGCCCTGGTTTATACCTACGGCTTGTAAACTTTGTCTTCCGCAAGATTAAATCTTAGCCGCTCGAGAGTACGAGGTATTTGTTTGCTGATGACCAACTTAGTGGCCTTTCACAGTTGTTGTCGACGCAATGCGTCTACAGCATCAAACACCGTGGATCGCCATTGATCGCCATATTGCATTTATCCCTCCAAAATGACTAGAGCACTAGAGTCACTGTACTAGAGAGAAGCCTGAGAGGAGCCGCGCCGCCGTTTTTCCTGTAACGCTTTCTCCGGCCGGTATAGTGGCGCTAACTGGATCCATTTTAGAGCCGGCGGAACTACGTGGCCGGATCCACTTTTCGGTGCATGGTAAATCGGTCGATTGGTGCATATCCGTGCTAGATTATAGATCTAGCATTGACATATTTACATCAATCGATCGGAAATAAGTTGGTGCTGGAAGTGCATATTTTTTAATAATTAATAGCTCAAACAATTGCTCTTTAATTGCTCCGTCAGAATCCACAATTGCTCCCCTTTTAAAATTAATAGTTTTTGAAATATTTACAAAAAATGTAAAATTTATCATTTTTACTCAAAAACATATTTTCAATAGTTTTCTGCAACTATATCCAGCACGAAACGATTACTCTTTAATTACTCCATATTGCTCCATTATTATTTTCATGATTTATTGCATTTTTTATCGAAAATTAACAAATTAATCATTTTACAAGCGATGCCGTCGCCACCTATCGGCCGCCTCAGCAGCCAACGGCGAGAATATTCAAACTAGAGTCCCTATAGATAGAGTCTGGCCATTCGATTAGTTTTGGAAAAACATGGCGGCGGTATATACATGAATGCGTGTAATGCAGTGTAGTTGCAATTGCAACTGTATTAATTGCATTGTAAAAATTTTGTTTGGCTACAAATTGATAATAAAAGTAAGTAAAATTATTCTGTATATGGTTTTCAAACAAAATAACAAATCAATACAATGAGAAGTTATGATGTTATAGAAAAGTGTATTTATTATAAAAATTGTCATCTTAACCTCACATTGTTCTTAACAGTAAAAAACTGAAAAAAGACAATCTTATAAAATAGTGCAATGAAATATGAATTTTCAGATTTCAAAATGCCAACTTGTTGTATTCCTCAATGCAAGAATTATTATCCGAAAGGCTTTTCACTCTACTCGCTTCCCGCAGATCCCACCAGAAAAGCGTTATGGATTGCCAATATTCTTATTTAAATAAATAAAAATTGTTTGTAATTTTCTTATTTCATTTCTTTTTAAATTCTTATGCTTCCCATAACCATTGCTATTGATTCCGCCATGTTTTTCCAAACTTCGAATTGACCAATAAGAAGGAACACGCACCGTGGCCAGACTTTATCTATAGGGACTCTAATTCAAACATAATATAACAGCTCTATTGTTTATAACTATATCTCAAAGAGTTTAATTAACGTTTCTTATTTTTTTCTGATAGAATAATTGCACCTCGCTTGCTCTATTATGATATTCGCGATCGCTCCACTTGTATAATTAATCTTTTTATGATATATTAGCAAAAAAAACCAATCATTTTCTTGGAAAAACATATTCTCCGTAGTCTACTGCAAGTATATTCAACATAAAACGATTGCTCTTTAATTGCTTCATATTTAAGATCATCTTAAGCCCGTATTAGACTACGCATTGAAGATTGAGATTCAAAATTCAAGATTGAAATTTTGAATCTCAATCTTCAATGCGTAGTCTAATATAATAATATAATAATAATATAATAATATAATAATAAATAATATTTATAATATAATAATAATAAGAAATAAAGCTTTGTTTCATTATCAACTAAAAAAAGTATTTTAATTATATCTTTATATAAAACTTTACATATCACATATAGTAATATTATATAAGTTTTTTTTATAAAAATTTTATCGCAAATAAAAAATTTGATATTATATCATATAAAACTTTACATATCACATATACAATATTTATATCATTACGTATCGCATACATACTATTTCAGAATACAAAAGGAATTGCCGAAATTCTGATGCTTTCCAATATGCAATTTCCTTTAAGCTATGTGGTTTCCTTTGAAACTCAATTGGAAAATGTATTCTCTGAGCAATTAATTCATTGGAGATGCAGTGAACAGAATAAGTTGATAATCTAACCCAGACAGCACAAGGATGTCCTTAGGACGTTCAAAGGGCATCCAGGACATACATGTAGGATATCCTCAGGATATCCCATTGTAATCCTCAGATCTCCTTTGGATGTCCTGAGGAAGAGTAAATGATAGCCGCATATTAACCTCTGGAGAATCCAGGGAGATCCTGTGGAACATCTTAAGGATTTTTATAGGATATGTTAGGGATATTTTTCGTATCTTTCAAGGAGCAAATTTTAAAATTTAAATATAAATTAAAATTATGTTTTGTTATTTACTGCCAATATTAAAAATCTAATATTAAAAATAGTTCACCTTTCTTTAATATTTGAGGCTTTCGTGTTATACATGAATATTTTAGGTTTGGCTTCCGGGTTTGAGTAGTGTAATATTTTCTAAACAATTCAATATCTGAATTCCCTATGTTGGGATTGCATCAGAAATTGAACTGATAGAAAATAATTACATTTGTAATTTCCTGTCAGTTGCTCTTTGCAAGCTTTATATAATTCTCATGACCAAATCTCAAATACGAGTTCGCATGTCGCATAGCGGTAAACAAACGAACTAACGGTTGAATACTATTGTTTGTAAAGTTTTTGAAATGTTGCGAACAGTAACATTTCTCATGAAATATTAAATAAATAATAATTTTGGATATATGAAAATGTGCGCATCAAATTCAATTATTAATATTAAACGAAATTAATGTTAACAATTAATTACACATGTATATATCCTCTGGAAATCCAAAAGACATCCAATATAATAGACAGGGCAGATATATCCTACGGACATCCAGGGGTTATCCACTGGACATTTATAGAACATTAATACTTATTATAATACTTAAGATTTCTAAATTATATTAAATAGCTGACACAACTAAAAATAATTATGTATGCATATTAAATTTTTATAAATATATTTATAATAATATCTTAAAATATCCTACAAATGTCCTGAACCGTCCTGGACATATTCAGGATGATCCTGAGGATGTTTTGTGTTGTCTGGGAATACGTAGATTTCCTTTTAATAACATAATTAGAAGCTTACGCATGCATCCAAGATTAACCAAATGCATGTAATCCAAAGGAATTTGGGAAACTAACCCAATATTTAATTCTGACAGAGGAGATATTGACTTATGATGATCTGGATCTGACATTAAAGCAAAACTTTCATCAGTACGTAATGGTGCATTTTGTAATGGAAATGTCATTCTATGATTTATATATACACCTTCTTGTTCACATCGGTCACATCCTGGATATGCATTAATTAAATAACTTGCAACATTTGATCATACAAACGTCTTAATTAACGTATTAATTAATAAAACATATGTTAATATTAATATTTTTCAAATATCTCTTATATATATTAGAAATAAAGCATACTCATTTCTTACTTGATTAAAATTATATCATAGACATATTTGTTCTTATATTTATTAATGAAATAAAATTAAGTAATGAAAATGTTTCTTTTCCAGATGTGATACGAAAATCACATACTAATGTGACGGATGAGCAGATTGCCGCGCCTATATATAAAAATATGGCTAGTTCATGCTAAAGAGCGCATGAAGCCTTCTCGAAATATACAAGAATGAATCTTATGGATTCCCGAGTGTGCGAAGCAGCAACAATAGTAAAGCCTATCGCACAGTGCAAAGGAACAGGCAATAGGAACAGGGAATAACACAGGCAATAGAAATAACCACATTTCAACTTACCAGAAACTGTGTATCAACGCACAATGGAATGTGGAATAGGCAATAGGAATAAAATTTCCGGCGCGTTGGATTTCCTATTGCCTATTCCATATTCCATTGTGCGTTGATACACAGTTTCTGATAAGTTGAAATGTGATTATTTCTGTTGCCTGTGTTATTCCTTGTTCCTATTGCCTGTTCCTTTGCATTGTGCGATAGGCTTAACAGGAAGCAACCGTCCATGATAGCCGTTAATTTATTGTGACAATAAATCTCTGTGTCGCGTCTATTATATTTATATAATAAGATAATAATAAGATAATAATAACATATTAATAATATGTTAATAAGATATTTATATAAGATAAAATAAAATAATAATAAGATATTAATTATATAATAAGCTAAGAAGATATTAATATAAATTATAAGATATTACAAAATATATACCCAGATAGCCAAGTCTGTTCGAACAGATTTTGCCAAACGTCTGCTACAAATTTTTGTCAGCAGAAAGATTCCAGATTGTATACAAAGTCTGTTATATCAGATAATGATAGCAGAATGTCAGCAGAAATGTTACAAAACCTGCTGACATAATTTGACAGCAGATCAGTAGCAGAAACCGAGCAGGATTTGCATAGAATTATTATAGCAGATAGCCAGCAGAAACTGAGCAGGATCTGCACAACGCAATTTGATGTCAAATTGATAGCAGAAATCGAGCAGAATTTGCGCGCGCGCAATCTGACGGCAGATTGGTAGCAGAAATCGAGCAGGATCTGCTAACATGACTTGACATCAGGTTGTCGGCAGAAATCGAGCAAGATCTGCGCGCGCGCAATCTGATGGCAAATCGGCAGTAGAAATCAAACAGAATCTGCAGATATTAGCATTCATGTAATTTATTGAAATAGTATAGTTTATTCGCTTACAGCTATGCGGCGCACTATTCATTTTCTATATCCGTATTCAAGTTCTTGTTACGAGCGTATATATAATGCCTGCAAAATGCGGCTAATAACATCGTAATTATTTCTATCAATTTAATTTCTGGTACGACTCCCGTACCGGGAATTCAGATATTGAACTGATTTTTAGAAAATCAGACAGATAAATATCCGATTTTCACTTATTTGGAAAAAAATTATCCAAATAAGTGAAAATCGTTATTATATCTACTTAAGATATCAAATAGAAATTAACTTCCATATAAATAAAATATTTTAATTTTGATTTAATTTCATAAATTAATTATTCAAATTTTCATGTATGTATTTCATTAATACATATTATTAATATTATAAATTTATGTTATTAATACAAACGTCAGAAAATGACATCCCGTGAATGTGACATATCAACTATTGACGTCATTTTTAAATCTTATGAGACCTAACTTTAGGATTAACTCTAATTGGTTATTTTGTGACCAAAATTTACTGTCATTTTGCTACTTGGACTCGAGACCCTTTAAATGTTTAAATTCATTTAAATGTACCATTTTATATAAATGTCTAGAAATTGCTCGATTTCTGCTGTCAATCTGCCGTCAGATTGTGCGCAGGCTCTGCGTGGTTTCTGCTGCCAATCTGCTCACATTGCCTGTCAGCAGGCTCTGTCGACAAAACCTGAGCTTAATGTGGTCACAGATGGCTATGGTTTTGGCATGGAATTCTGATTAAATTTGCTGCCAATCTGCGCGCATGCTGCTAGCATTTTGCTATATATATAAGATATTATAAAATATTAATAGAAAAGGACATTGCGGCGTTTATCAACAAAGTTCGATAATTAAAAGCAAGTATTGCAACGTGGCATTGTAAATGTATAATAATTCAATACACAAATGTATGACATGAAAAAAAAAATTTAATTTATATAAATATATATATTTATCAAATGTAAATAGAGTAAAAATTAATATAACATTACCTAACCTAATCCTAATCAATGCATGATATACCAATAACATACTTGGACAATGTTCTATAGATATACCAATACTATATTAGGCAACGTTCTATAGATATACCAATAACATGTACTGGGTAACATTCTATAGATATACTAAAGATATACTAAAGATATATTAAAAGATATTCACAGAATATTCTACGAACTATAATAAGTAGGACGTAGGAACATTCTCAGTATGTACTCAGTATGCGTAGTACGTATATCGAATATTTTGAGAATGTACGCAATATACTTTTGCGATATCCTCCGACATTCTCAGAATCTACATGTGCTGTTAAAGATATTCAGATGATAATACATATACCCAGTAAGCAAAATGCGCGCAATATGCCAGCAGATTAGCAACAGATTTCCTCAGCTCTTGCTAGCAATTTGGCATCTGTTATGTCCGCATTAAGCTAATGATCTGCCAGCAGAGCCTGCTCACAGAATCTGAGAGCAGATTGGCAGCAGAAACCGAGCAGGATCTGCTAACATGATTTGACGTCAGATTGATGGCATAAATCGAGCAGGATCTGCGCGCGCGCAAACTGACGGCAGATTGGTAGCAGAAACCGAGCAGAATCTGCAGCTTTTGGCCATTCATATAAAATGGTGCATTTAAATGAATTTAAAGGATCTCAAACCCAAGTGACAAAATAATGCTGAATTTTGGTCACAAAATGATCAATTAAATGTCCTAAACTAGGTCTCATAAAACCCGAAAATGACGTAAAAGTTGATATATTATATTCATCACAGTTGATATATTATATTATATTCATTTTCTGACATTTGTATTAATAACATAAATATATAATATTAATAACATATATTAATGTAATATATATAGAAAAATTTAAATAATTTATAAAATTAAAGTTTATATATGGAATTTAATTTCTATTTTATACCTAAGTAGATATATTAATAACTATTTTCATTTATTCGGACAGACTTTGTCCGAATAAATGAAAATCGGACATTTACTTGTCCGATTTTCCAAAAATTAGTTTAATATCTGAATACCTCTGTATGGGAATCATATCAGAAATTTAACTGATAAAAATAAATAAAATGTCATTAATTGTATTTTGCAGGCTTTATATGACAAGAACTTGAATACGGGTATAGAAAGTAAATAATGCGCCGCATAGCGGTAAACAAATAAACTATACTATTTCAATAAATTATATAAATGGCTAAAAACTGCAAATTCTGCTCAGTTTCTGCTGCCAATTTGCCATCAGATTGCGCACGTGCAGATCTTGCTCGGTTTCTGCTGACAATCTGATGTCACGTCAAGTTAGCAGATCCTGCTCGATTTCTGCTACCAATCTGCCGTCAAATTGCATACGCGCAGATCCTACTCGGTTTTTGCTATCAATCTGCCATCAGATTGCGCGCGCGCAGATCTTGCTCGGTTTTTGCCACCAATTTGATATCAAGTCATGTTAACAAATTTTGCTCGTTTTCTGCTCAGATTCTGTAAGCATATTCTGCTTTGTTTTTGGCACCAATCTGTCGATTTAATCTGAAATAACAATTTCTGTACCAAATTTGTATCCTTTTTGCTAACAATAATTGATAGCAGGCACTTGGCATGATCTGCTTTCGACAGACTTGGCTATCTGGGTAGGATAATAATAACTATAACAATAACATCTATTAGAAATTGCCAAAAAAAAGATTATTAGAAGAATATAGAAATACTATAATAAAAAATCATTAATAATTATTTATAATTATTAATAATTTTTTACTAATAATTAAGTACTTCAAGTACTTCGGAAAAGTCAAAGAAATTATTGAACGATTTTATACTGATTATACTTTTGACGCTGTTTAACTTCCTAATATAATTTTCTGCCAAGCAAACACGATTATTTTAGGTTAAGAATTACTTTCCGTTGTTAACTGTCAGTAAATACCATAAATATCTTTACACAAACAAATAAAAATGTTATTCAGTTGTAATCCAAACAAGAGCATGATTATTTTTTTTATTTTAATTATTAAATGTCCATCTTCGTCTAAATTGTTTGAAACGCAATACCACGCACTAACACAAGCACCCATAAAACGATTCGAATGGCGGTTGCGATGTACGCGGCCTCGTCAAAACGAAGATGAAGGGGAATGCATGCAAAGAGGAGCCATGTCTGTGTGCGCTCAGCACCATTCATGTATCAAAGAAATTTCTTAAATATATATATACAGGGTGTTAGAAAAGTCTGGAAACGGTCAAATATCTCGAAAACGAAACTTCTGAAAAATGTTTCGAACCAAAGTTGTAGAGCTCTAAATGGCGCATTATATAATAATATACCAAAGTCATATAAAAATCACTTTGAATTTTTTAAGTGGAACCCCCTATTTTTCATTACATATTCTTATAGCTTATCTCGAAAGCTTTCCAAAACACTATAATAAAGTATTTTTTCATTAAGTACTTTTTGAGTTATTTCATATTTTAATCTGATATATTTTGATATAAAAAATTAAATACCTCGTAAAATATTTAGTTTTCGATAATCTTACCGTAATATTTTTATGTACAGAATAATGAGACAAATTAATTAGTATAAAAAAGAATTGTTTTTAAGAAAATTATTTACAATGTATTTTTTTAAACAATTATTTGTTTTTTTTGGCACTATAATTGATTTGTCTCATTATTCTGTACATAAAAATATTACGGTAAGATTATCGAAAACTAAACATTTTACGAAATATTTTATTTTTTATATCAAAATATGTCAGATTAAAATATAAAATAACTTAAAAAGTACTTAATGAAAAAATACTTTGTTATAGTGTTTTGGAAAGCTCTTGAGATAAGCTACAAGAATATGTAATGAAAAATAGAGGGTTCTATTTAAAAAGTTCAAAGTGATTTTTATATGACCTTGACGGTACTATTCAAAATCATACTAATATTATTATATAATGCGCCATTTAGAGCTCTACAACTTTTGCATGAAACATTTTTCCCGAAAATGCGTTGTTTCCTCAAAAAATTGCTGATACGGGCGTTCTGTTACACCCTGTATATGTATACATATGTATATCTTCGAGTCTAGAAGTTACGAAAAATTTTTTCCTACAAAAGTTTTATAGTTTCAAAAGGGCCATCGAGTGGTAACACAGTTTGTCGAAATGGCGGCGCTTCGGAGATCTCAAGGTCAACTCCACTTTTTCAAATGGAACCCCCTATTTTTCATTGCATATTTTTGTAATTTACCTCGAGAATAAAAAAAAATAATTGTTTTTAGAAAAAAGTATGTAATTATTTACAATGTATTTTTTAAAACAATTATTTGTTTTTTTTTACACTAATTGATTTGCCTCATTATTCTGTACATGAAAGTATTATGGTAAGATTATTGAAAATTAAATATTTTACGAGATATGTATTTTATTTTTTATATCAAAATGTCATATTAAGATATAAAATAACTCAAAAAGTACTTAATGAAAAATATTTTATTATAATGTTTTCAAAAGCTCTCGAGATAAACTACAAGAATATGCAATAAAAAAGAGGTTTCAATTTAAAAAATTTAATATGACCTTGATATGACCTTAACAATGCCACCCACAGTCTAACTAGTATTCCTATCTTCTTTCCTCCTCAGAACCATACAACTTTTGTTTAAAAAGTTTTCTTCTAAAACTTACACGTTTTGAGATATTTGCCTGTTAAGATTAAAAAGATTCACCCGCCTGTATAAAGCTTGCAAAGAACGGCTAGTAAGATTAAAGATGTAATAACTATTTTTATCAGTTTAATTTGTCTAATACAACCTCAATACAGGGAATTCAGATATTGAACTGATTGTTCAGAAATCAGACAGATAAATGAACGAAAAAGTTAAAATTATCCATTTATTGTCAAAATGTAAAATAGAGTCTAATATCTATATAAATAAAATTTTAATTTTTATGAATTAAATTATTTAATCGTTATCAATTTCTTAAACTTGTAAATTATTTAAATTTAATTATTTATTTATGTTAACAAGTATTTTGTCAAAATAAAATAGCGATATGTTAATTAAATAACAAAAAATTGTTTAATAATTTTTATTTTTATGTAACACCAAAAATTTGATAATTGTTTTAATATGCAAGATATTTCAGATTTTAATAAATTTTGAGAATATATAAAGCATCCAAGAAAGACAAGAAAAAACTGTTGCAATTGCATAAATCCAACAATTTTTTTGCATCCAGATATCCGAATATTTCGGATGCAAATAGGTTGTGAACTTACACAATCGCAATAAATTTTTTCTTTTCTCTCTTAGATATTCTTAAAGTTTATCTATTAAATTTGAAACGTTCTGCATATTTGTAGCAATGCATTTCAATATTGTAAATACATGGTATCGTAACATTACTGTAGTCTTGTAATATTTCTAAGGGCGGACATTTCAACATTGTCGCAGGCTTGCAGTAACATTGCAAAAACATTTCGCAACTTGCATGCAATATTACTATGTTTCAATATAAGATCTATGCAATGCTACAATCTTTCGGTGTTGTATGGATATTACCATTATCATTATTATCATTATTATTATCATTATGATTATTATTATTATATGAGAATAATAAAAAAAAAAATAAAACCAGTTTCCAGATAATCTAATTTTTAAGTTTTATATAATAAACTCTGACATATATTTAATATTCTCGCCTTTAGTTATTACGATGTACACTTCTTAAGGATAAGGTAAAAATTACTACGAAATATTTTACACAATATATATTTTTTTTTTTTATAATGCCATATTTTTTCCTAAAAATTATTACAATCGCTATTATGTAGAGAATATATTTATAATATACAAATATATATTTATATACAGGGTGTAACTGAAAAAACATATATGGAATACACTATCAGATACAAGACAACAATCTAAATCGAAAAGTTCTGAACCATTTTTTGTTCTGAAGTATCTTGTTTTTATTATACGATGTTAAAGTTAGCTAATCAGCGCTAGAGTCCTATATGATCAGAAAAGCAAGATCGTTACCCCCTCCATGCTTCTCATGATCGCCATGTTGGTCCCACAGTGTCCATGTGTAATCTAAAATGTCTTAAAATCAGAGATATTCAAAATGTTTTTTTTTTTAGAAAATAACATTACAAATATACTTTTTTCTCACTTACGGTACGCCGGTTGCGATTAGTTTGCACGTAGAATTCACTACGTGTAAACTAACCGCCAACATAGGATGCGTTCACTTAACGACCACACGCTCACGAGCATTATCTGTTTTTGTTTAACTTTCGGTGAACAATAAAGATGAAATGATACGTGAGCGTTGCGGTCGTTAAGCGGAACGGGCCCGTAGCGGTCAGTCAATTAGCAAGCGGAATGCCATTGTCGCTTCTCTGATTATATAGAACTCTAATCTGCGCCTGTCTACAGGAGAAAGCAGAGAAGATACAGCGGGGTTTGGAGTTCGAAGTAGCGAAATGACTTTCCGCTGTATTAGACAAGCGCTGATTAACTAACTTTAACATTGTATAACAACGAAAAGAAGCTTCATATTAAAAAATGGTTTAGGACTTTTCAATTTGGATTGTTGTCCTGTACTTGATAGTGTGCTTCATATATGTTTTCTCAATTACACTGTATATGCGTGTATACAAATCATATATACTGGGTGTCCAGTAAAGATTGTTCCAACACTTATGAGCGGGTAGAGCACAGTAAACTGAACAGAAAAGTCCTGTAACATTTTTTTCTATAACGCTTAATAAAGAAGTTATTATTAAGTGAAGTCTGCCAATCAGCTCCGATCTTTAGCCGCGCGCATGATAGTATGCGTGAGCGCTCCGTCGCTACGGCGGTGCACCAGGCGGGCGGCTCACCGTGCATCCGGATAAAAGTCGGCGCTGATTGACTAGATTTTACTCAATAATATCTTCTTTATTAAGTATTATAGAGAAAAACATTACGAGATTTTTCTGTTCAGTTTATTGTGCTCTACCCGCTGACGAGAGTTGGCACAATCTTTACGGGATATCCTATATACATATATATATACAGGGTGTCCCATTTTAAAGGACTCACTCAAATATCTCAGAAACACTACGTTAAATCGAAAAATGTTTCACACAAAAGTTGTGTGGCTTCAAGGGGGCCATAAGATGGTGACAATGATTTGACCTTGGAAAATCATTTGAAGGTCATGTGAAGGTCAACTCTAAAATCTTAAATGGAAACCCGCATTTTTTATTTAGTATTCTTGTAGCTGACATCGAGAGCTTTCCAAAACGCTATAATAAAGTATTTTTTTATTAAGTACTTTTTGAATTATTTTATATTTTAATCTGACATATTTTGATATAAAAAATTAAATATTTCGTAAAATATTCAGTTTTCGATAATTTTACCGTAATACTTTTATGTACAGAATAATAAGACAAATTAATTAGTGCCAAAAAAAACAAATAATTGTTTTAAAAAATACGTTGTAAATAATTTACTTAAAAACAATTTTTTTTTTATACTAATTCATTTGTCTCATTATTCTGTACATAGAAGTATTACGGTAAGATTATCAAAAACTAAATATTTTACGAGATATTTAATTTTTTATATCAAAATATGTCAGATTAAAATATACAATAACTCAAAAAGTGTTTAATGAAAAAATATTTTATTATAGTGTTTTGAAAAGCTCTCGAGATAATTTCCTACAAGAATATGCAACAAAAAATGGGAGGTTCCATTTAAGAAAACATCGATCACATTGACCTCACCTTGAAAAGTCACTCAAAGTCAAGTCCATATTTTTATCATATGGCCCCCTCAAAATCATGCGACTTTTGTCTAAAACATTTTTCCAATCTCTTTAAGAGATATTCAGCTGCATCTCTTAAAGTGATACACCTTGTGTATATATATATATATACAGGGTGTAACAGAGCGCCTGTATCAGGCGTTTTTTTTAAAAACGGCTTGTCGTAGCAAGTTGGGGAAAAAATTTTTATAGTAAAAGCTATAGTGAAGAATCAAATGGTGACACTTGCGTTTCCCGGAAAAGTGGGGAAATTGGAAAAACGGATATGAAATTTATTTTTTTTAATGGGCAGAGGGGTCGAGTGAGATATCATTGGATAGAACCTTTAAAAAGAAACAATTTTTGTAGGAAAAATTATTTAATTTGTCCAATCAATTACAAGAAAAATTCAAATAATTAATTTTCTTTCATAAATGCTCGAATTGCCTTCCATTGTTGTCGAAACATAAACATTGTAACTTGTGTTACAATGTTCACTTTCCCTTGTTCAAGGGCAATTTATTTTTATTAGGTTTATGTTATTGTAAACATCACATTAAATTTTTCTTCATTTCAAAGTGAGATTTCGCATTATGTGGAATAAAATTTGAAATCTTTCCTTAAGTGAAAAGTGAAATCTTTCCGTGTTGATTTGTTTTATATTTATTTTCATTAATTTTCATTATGGTGTTTAGCAATGAAGAACCTTTTGATATTTTGATGGTGTTAGGAGAAAGTCAAAGGTGTTTTAGAAGGGCAGCACGTTTGTACGCTGAAAAATATCCAGATAGGCTGCATCATTTTTACAACATATTTAAACAAATCGTGTAAGATCAACAGGTTCCGTACACCCAAACGTTTAAATACGTTGTAAGAATGATGCAGCCGGTCTGGATATTTCTCAGCGTACAAATGTGCTGCCCTTCTAAAACACCTTTGACTTTCTCCTAACACCATCAACATATCAAAAGCTTCTTCATTGCTGAACACCCTAATGAAAATTAATGAAAATAAATGTAAAACAAATCTAAACGAAAAGATTTCACTTTTCACTTAAGGAAAGATTTCAAATTTTATTCCACACGATACGAAATCTCACTTTGAAATGAAAAAAAATTTAATGTAATGTTCATAATAACATAAACCTAATAAGAATAAATTGTCCTTGAACAAGAAAAAGTAAACATTGTAACACAAGTTACAATGTTTATGTTTCGACAACAATGGAAGGCAATTCGAGCATTTATGAAAGAAAATTAATTATTTGCATTTTTCTTGTAATTGATTGGACGAATTAAAAATTTTTTCCTACAGTTGTTTCTTTTTAAAGGTTCTATCCAATGATACATCACTCGACTCCTCTTCCCATTAAAAAAAATAAATTTCATATCCGTCTTTCCAATTTCCCCGGGAAACACGAGTCCACCATTTGATTATTCACTATAGCTTTTACTATAAAAATTTTTTCCCCAACAAGCTTTTTAAAAAAAAAAACGCCTGATACGGGCGCTCTGTTACACCTTGCGCGCGCGCGCACACACACACCACACACGCACACCCACATCCACACGCTTATATCTTGATATTGATTCCATAATTATTTATATATTTATTTCGATATACATCACTTTCTTACGTCGATTACTAAAATCTAAACGTCTATAATTACATTAAAATATTTTTTTATGTTCAAACTATATCACAGTTGTGTTTGAGGGAAAAAGATAGGGATTTAAAGAAAGAAAGAAAGCCATTCAATTAATCGAAACTTGAGCGAAGTCCATTCAGTAAGATTGGCCGCGTTCAGCAGAGAAAACCGCTCAGTAGCGATCGAACGCGATTGGCTGTTACTTTTAGAACCAACAAATCAACGTTGAGTGTTGACAAGAAGATAAACTGAGCACTTTCTCTGCTGAACGCAGACATTATGAAATACATAGTAAACACAAACCGT
The DNA here is from genome assembly GCF_030449975.1 of Polyergus mexicanus. Lineage (NCBI taxonomy): Eukaryota > Metazoa > Arthropoda > Insecta > Hymenoptera > Formicidae > Polyergus > Polyergus mexicanus. The sequence continues at coordinate 6,076,222 of NW_027223326.1, read as the reverse complement.
TAGTTATAACAAATGATAAATTTGAAAATGACCGAATTGTCAAAATGTATCGAGTCGTTTAACCCTTTGTACTTCGCACATTTTCGCGCGACGTTTGTTCCGCACGCTGTTGTGCAAATTATTTTATTTATATGTTATTATTAATTTTATGTATATATACACATTTTATACTTTTATTTGTATGTAATCAAAAAAGAAAAAATATATGTATATAAAATATATTATACATTTTTATTATTTTAAACTGATGTATTTGTACTGTCGTATTAATTATTTTTCTCATACACAATTTTGAAAACTTGTAAAATAAAAAATGTATATACAAAAATTAAAATATATAAAATTATATTTTACTGGATATTTTATAATATATACCAAAAAAGGAGGTATTAATACTTAAAAATAAAAGTAATTTTATGTTACATGACATTATATATATATATACTTATATGTACGACTAAATAGTAGTGCATGATAGTTGCCCGCAAAATTTCGAAGTTGTAACATAATTATAATTAAATAAAAATAAAAAAAATAAAAACGATAGTATGAAGAACAAATAGTGAATTTAAATAGAAACAATTTATTTGTTAACAATTGCGTGTCTTTCGTTGTGTAATTTTATTCACATAAGTTTTTATTTTTAATTAATTAATTAATTTTTATTTATTTTATTTTTATTGCCAATTGAATATTGTGGTACCAAAATCTTCAAAGTCAACTAAATCATACTTGAAGCACAAAGGGTCGATATATTTTTGATATATTTATATTTGACAATTTAGTAGTAGAACCCTTTTAGTTTGACTCCGATAACTTTGATTCTCCTCCAGATATGCTGACCCTGATGTCCTGTTTTCTAATGTATGACTTCCATGTCATAATAGGACCCAGATGGTAGTACATGTATGACATAATAAGATAGATGTAACATTTCTATGAATATGTAATGTAATTCAAAGTACTTTGATCAATCGGGGATAATCCCAAATATGACTGCATTAATCTCAAAATTTCTTGTGGGAACATTACGAGTTATTTGGCTAGCCAATAATATCATGACTATTATGTTAACAGCATTATGCTGTGTAATGTTACACTTATTTCTTTAGATCATAAGTATATATCTTATATGAACATGTTATGCAAATGTATAAACAATTTCAAATGGATAAAAATAGATCATCGAATAGCAAATAACATACTGGAATGAGTCTTCCATATAACAAACTTCAGTCATCGGCAAAAAGAGCAGTGGTGCAAAATATCTACTTTCTTTCCACATTTGGTAAATTCAGATTCATTTTGAAAAGAATCATCGTTAGCCAATCAGGAATATACAAGCAACAAATACAGATATCTTGAAGTTATAAAGCTATTTTTTTACAATGAACAGGGGTGTATGTAGTGGAGGATGGCACAAGCCCAGACACAATTGTTAAAATATAGCAATCATTTATCTGTGGCAGAGCATCTGTGTAGAACATTTGCATATTTTTATCATTTAAAAGCTTGCTCCAGTACATTATATAATCATATAATGTATAATACAGTTCAATGATATACAAATAAATGTTGGAGATACTTTTGTTACACTTAGCACAGTCCTTATAATATACATGTTCTAAACTCTATGGCCGGTATTCATAGTCCATTCTTGTATTTACAATTATCTCAAGTACAGTCTTAAGATGCTATATGACGATTTCATTGAATAGGGTCTTAAGACAACCCAAGATCACATTTAAAACGATCTTAAATATAAGAACGGACTATGAATACCGGTCTATATCCCCAAAGTTATCGGAGTTCTACTGTATTAAGAAGTACTGCTATAAATTCATAAATACCTTTAACTGTAGAAGTATGAAGTGACTGAATATTTTCATTATAATTAATATCATATAATTAATATGGCTGGCAGAATATGGCTGAAAATGTGTTATTTATGAATCTAAAATGTGATAGTTCTGCATAATAGATAGGCAATATTGTCCTCTAAATTCAATATTTAGTTAGAAATAAAAATAAAATTACACAGCAAAAAATAAGAAATTGTTGACAAATAAATTGTTTTCATTTAAATTCACTATATGTTCTTTGTACTATCGTCGTGCTTTGTTTTCGTTTAATTATTATTATGTTATTATATGCATGTTATATTTTTATTTCTCGCGAACAACATTTTGCGTCGTATATATATCTAATATCATGTAAAATAAAACTATTATTTTATATATATATATATCTATATACTATAACTTTTATACAACAATGTCATTATATGTATATGATGATAGCAACATTATCGTCAGAAAATTATAAAATAGGAATACAGATAAATGATATAAAATAGGAGAATCTTGCCTATCTAATTTGTGGAATTGTAGTCACATTTCAATCTTGCAAATAATACTTATAAGCTACAGACAATCAGCCGTGCTCAATCACATCGGCCACAGTATAATTGTTTTTAGTAGAATCATCTAACATAGCCGATAGCTAGATAAGTAGAAATATTTATATAAGATATAGTTAAGGGGATGGAAACAAATTTCTGTCATTCATAAAATTTGAGTTTGTACACTGGTTGCAGCAAAGATGTCATGCCACCATCGATCAAATGAGCAATGCAAGAATTGAAATGATGTTACTATTTAGATATTTTAAACATATTTGGACACACTAATTAAAATGAATAGAATAAAAAAATAATTATTTACCATGTATGATACACAGAATATAAGTTTATTTTATAACAAAGCATAGCTTAAAATATTTAAATTTGCCGATCTTTGATCGATGGAGCTAAAAATATCGAAAAATATAAAAGATGATTCATTTCACAATAATATCGTGAATGGAAAAAGTACTGATAATACGTACTTCTATAGTCAAAGATAAATATATTCTATCTAGCCTATCAATCTGTATTATTGCAGCTTCTCTTCTTGAATTTATACGGCAAAAAAAAAAGAGAGAGAGATTTCAGTTTTATTTAACTTACTGAGTGGATTAAGCCTCAATTGAAAATATTCTTTTCCAACAAGATAAAAAAAGAAAATTGTAGGAAGAGAGACAGAAAGAGAGAAACGGAGTAACACTTAAGTAGGTCCAGGAGGGGCGTTGAAATTAAACATGGTAGATGGTGGACGTTCTGGTAAACTCGGTTTTGGTGGTAACCTCGGTGTTACTGATCCTGAAATGCAATAATCAAAATCAAAATAAATATCCGCGATTACGAGCCCGTAAAAGAAAAAAATTTGCAAGCGGCGCAATCTTACCGTTAGGCTGCGTCGGTGTAAGTTTCGTGGGGCTAGGACCATTGAAAGACATATGTCTCCGTGGATGAACGACGGTAGAGCATGTGCTCTCTAATGTGGAATTTCGGCGCGCTAATAAAGCTGAATTGCTAGCGTTTAGCGTCGGTGGAAGTCGCGGTGGTAGCGTTACAGGCGGTATTCGTGGTGGTAATGGCGGTGGAGATATATCATCTCTCGGTGGAAGAATTGGTGCGTTTGGCGCTTGTCTTGCCTATATTTATTCGAAAGTAAATTTCTTAAACTTTTTCTATCATATATATATATATATATATATATATATATATATATATATATATATATATATACAATCATTATCCTACTTTATCTAATCTCAGAGATGCAGAGATATTCATCTTTAATGCAATATTGAAATATCTTTGATAGGTTTAGTGCAAAATGGATATTTTTATTTATCAAAAAATCTCATGCTATATAATACATGATCATGTAATACATACTGTATAACGAAACTGATAAATTATATTTGACAAATGCTAAATAAAATGAAAATAATAACTTGATTATATTTAGCAATCCATATTTTTATTACAGAAATAAAATTTGAATATGCACTATCTTATTGTACAAGGTGTTAAAAAAAAAGAGTTCATAACTTTAAGGGTAGATAGTACTCACGAAATAAAGGAAAAAAGTTCTAATAAACATAGGTCGAAAAATTAATATTGTCAGAGTTATAAACAATTTTTCATTTTGTATAAACTAAGCGACTTATCCGCTTTTGGTCCTCTCGCGCGGTATGAAAGCAAACATTATGATAAATTACATCACAGAATACAAAATACCTGTCAAATAGTTAAAACAATGCTGGAATTTTTTTAAAGAGTTCGCAATTCTGTGGTACGAAGATATAAAGATGTAAAGTGTGAAAATAGAAGGAGGATATGTAAAAAACCTAAACTTTGAAGTTTAAAGAATTCTTCTTTTTTCTTCTTTTGGCAGAACAAATTCTTCTTTCGGATAAAAAAATGATAAGATAATCCGTTGTTGATAAATTGTTCATAACTTCGACAACATTAATTTCTCGACTCATGTTTATTAGGACTTTTCTCCTCCATTTCGAGTACTATCTGCCATTAAAGTCCTGAACTCTTTTTTTTAACACCCTGTATAAAGATATCTCAGTATTGAATTAAATTAATACGATTTTCGATATATGTTGAAAACTCATTAAATTAAACGAGATAATCCTAGTTAATCTTCGAATCTTACTTGTTGTGATGATTCGCTAAATGAACTTTCTCGTCTTCTACTGGTTCTTGGCGGTAGAGGTGGTGGAAGTTGATTAGAAAGTATGTTACCAGGAGACGGCGGCGTTGGTATTCCACTAGGGCTTCCACTTGACGACAAACTCGGTAAAGCACTCACCATGCTTATGGTGCCGGAATTAAAGGCAAAGTGAGTAATTTGATGTTGCGTAGTAGGGAAATGTCCTGGAGATCCTTGTTGAGGGCTACTACTCGACGAAGCGATCGATAGCACCGACATGCTAGGCGGACTAGGTGATCCTGGAGGTACAGAAGGTGCTACAACGCGCGAGAAAGAGTTTGTAGTTGTAATCATTATTGAATTAGAATCGATTTAAATATCGATTTGTACCTAATAAGACAGGTGCAAAAACACTGTGGTCCCCTGTGTACGGAACTGTGACCTGTGATGTATGTGGCGGTGTTTCCGGTAATTCAGGAGGCGGAAGTGTTTCCAGCGGTGGATCATGCGATCTAACGCTAGATGTTACCGTTTGTAACGGGGCTGGCAATCTCAAACTTCTACTAGCCTTAATTCCCGGCGATTTCAAGTTTATCTCGGGCCATTTACGTGGCTATTGTAATAATATTATTTGAAAAGAACTGGGAGAGAATAATTGTTTATATCAAATTAAATAAATAAAACGCTTACGAATCGTGTAGGTGCTTTACATTTCCTTGGCTCTATCTCTAAACTTCTATTATACAGATAAGTGCCTATATTTGCATCTGACATATTAGGATCAAAGGGACACATATTTTCAATATATTGTCTTATTTTAGACTCCACTGAAAGACAATAGGGTTGATTTTGGTACTGCTGTATTTCACCAGTTATTTCCGCCACTTTTCGCCGTTTACTAAAATTAATAAGCTCCGGACTTCCCGGTAAGTAGTCTGAGTTTCCTTCTTCAATATGCAGAATATTAGTCAAGTACATACCTAAGAATATATATAAAAAGAAAAATTTAAATATTTTTTAATTATAAAAAAATCGTCGTCATTTAATAATACTTACCTAAGAATGGTACACAAGGTGGATTGATGGATCGTAATTTTTCTTGATACTTCCGGAAGTGATCGTTATTAAGTTCTCGCGCTTCTTCCAAAGCCTTTTCTAATCGTGCTGGTAATGGCTGTGAAAATAAACACGTAAAAAAGAAAATAATTTCATGCAAAAGAATTTTGAAAGATATATATATGTAAATATATATATAAATTATAAATCATACATATTTGAGACATACTATACATACTTGAAACGTAAATTTTAGCCTAAAAACTGAAGCCGATCCCATAGCGCTGACAATCGCCAAAACACCATTAAAATTGTTGAGATCTTGCAGCACCATCATTATTTCAATTGCGCGTGATATGATGGCTACTCTCTCTTCAAAATTTTGAGCCTCTACTATTATTTTCTCCAGCCATCTTGTAAACTATCAAGACGCCATATAAAACCCAAATTAATAATGCTATATTTCTTATGGTATATTTTCGATGCGACGACTTGAAACACGAAAACTTACATTTGTCGTATGTTTAATCATTTTCATTAAATTCGGTGATGTCTTCTCCTTGTCTTTCTTTGTCCATACAGATCCAACTAATTCAGAGGGCTTTACTACTCTGTATAGTTCAAACTCTAATAGTGTTAATTGTCTCGCTAATTCGATAGGATTTATCTGTAATTGACAAGTTATTTCTCAGTATGAATTGATTCAGTAGCTGAATACTTCCTTAAATAAATCATAAGATTGAAAGATATTATCTTGTATGTATACCGTAAGTATTCCATATTCTTCATTATTTTCTGGAATTTTAAGATGCGTTTCAATCGGTGGAGGAGACCGCTCAAAACTAAATGTGATAGGTCGTTGTTCCGAAGGTTCACATTTTCTTTGCACAATTTTTAGTACTGAATCAACCCATTTCCGCATAGACTTGCCACTAACTGTATCTAAAAACGATTGCAATCTTTCCAAAAGATTCTTGTCACGTTCGAAATCGTAAAAATGATGATCCACCTAATGGAAAATATTTAGAAAAAAAGAGAGTGTTTTAAGAATTGCATAGAATTTATGGAAAATGGGAAAAATATATATTACTTACCCAATGTCTTAAAACGTTCAAAACTCTAAATTGCACCGGTTGACAGAATTCTTTTCTATATCTTTTCCAATCTTCTCTCGCCGTTGTTTTACATACAGAGGGTTTTTCTTCTTCACCATAAACTAGCGAAGGATCTGGTATATCAAACCTTTCTATCAACAATGTCAATAATTCTTGAGGTGAGCAAAAACTTCTATAAAATAAATTATTAAAAAATTAGTAATTAGTTATATTTACTTTCACACACACGCGCGCGCGCGCGCGCGCGCACACACACACACACACACACACACACACACAATGGATTATTACAGTATACACTGCTATTATTTATTGCTTACCTGTAAGTAGTAAGGAATGTTCTTACAAAAGCTGGATCAGCATATATATGATAAGTCAATCTCTCTACTAATTTTATCAAAGTTGCACCCTTAATCAATGGAACACCACCATTTTCTCTGGCCTCTAAAACAATGTTCTCCTTGCTATCTTGTTCAGCAAATTTATATAAGTGAGCTGGAGGTAGCCTTAAAGGATGCTTCCTTTCTTCATCCAAAAGAATACTATCCAAAGTCCTTTCTAACATACTTTTTGTATTCAACATCACTAAATCTGCCATCCAATTATTCTTGTCCTCGACAGACTTGGCAACAAGAATAACATTAGGATGGTCTCTTGGTGCAATTTCAAAAGCATTTTTCAACTCTATAAATGTATATTATGCATTGCACAAAATTTTGACATAAAATTGCAGTGAAATTTAGATGCATTTTTTACCTTCGGTATCTTCTCTATCAATAATATCGACTTTCCTAATGAAAAATCTCTCTTTCAATCGGAGTTCACCTTGATGAGTCGGATGTCCGCCGACTCCAACAGCCACAATACCCGCTGCAACGGTGACACTAACTCTTTTGCTACTGCTTGGTTTACACAATACTAGCAATCCATCGAATAATAAGGCTTTTCTTTCAGTTAATCTTCGTCCATTACTAGCTACTTTCCCCAAAATATCCTCTGTATAAAAAAATTATCATATAAACGTTAACAAGATTGAAGATAATGGTTGAGTATCGAAAAATATATAATAAAAAAGAATGTTTCTTTTAATTACCTCTAATAAACTCATTGCAACACTGCCCAATATCTCTTTGATCCCAGCCATCTACAGTCTTTTGTAATTCACTAATCTTCTCTAATGCCGCTTGTCTCCTCGCTCTGCTCTGCATTGGCAAGCCTGTATCCTTTTTCGGAAGACTCGCCACAGATTGCATCAATTCCATTTGTAGTGGTCTTAATAAACCTTGCACTTGTTCCAAGGTTTCGCCATCCTCTATGCTAGGTGTGCGTTTGTGTAAAACCTATGATTTATTGAGAAAGATGGAAAGTATTGAAAGATGTCATAAAAATGAGCACAAACGATCCTGTATATGCAAAGAGTTAAACGTAATACCTTTATATAATCGAAATACAGGAAGCAATGCCATATAGGTTGCAATAAAAGTTTTGGCAAATAATATTTAACAGCTTCCCTAAAACCATGACCTGCCGCTCGCAAAGCCGCATTAGCTTCCGGTCTTGACAATAAATTCGTTAAAACTTCCCGACTAGTTGGGCTATTAATATCTCTCGCATATCTAGCGAGAAATAGTTTAATTAATAAAAAATTTATACACAATATGTATCGCGCATAACATATGTGATATATACTTTATATAAACATCGAATTCTGCCGCCTCTGCTAATTCTTCAAAGCATGAACCAACTGTAGGTGTTTGCTTCTCCGCTGCAATTTCCATTATATCTTCTAAACTGCCGAGTAATGTCACAGTAATCTCATAAATATCTGTAATATTACTGAAGAGTGTTTCGAGTTCACTCTTATCTTGCGCCAGTTTCGCAATTTCTTCGCGAAATACCTAGCAACGAAAATTATTTTGATTTAATTACCTTTCTTAATAATATATTTTTTTATTTTACCTTGATAATCATATGCAGGTCACGAATGTAATGCCGTTCATCATGAATGAGATCTCGCACAGATTCTTCATAAGTCTGGGAAACAACTGCACTCAAACTACTTTGCGGACCTTCTGTGCAATCGTCTTGATAAAACATATCCATCAGTACCTGTCAATGAATTACATACCATATTACAAATAATAATCCCTGATATTTTTGTATCTTTATACATTTATATTAAAAGATAAAAAGAAAAATAATAAATGATATAGTTAATGATCAGAGCTGGCTAACAACTTTTCATTGATGACAAAATTAATCGCCCTACATAACAGCATGCAAGACTAAAGATTAAAAGAAACACTATTAAAATTTCTCCATAACATGCGCCGTTAAGCTACTACAACACTTTATCAGTCTATAATTCACATATTATTGAATGCATTCTGCAATATAATTAGTACAAAGCAGTAATTATACATATATGAATATAATACATATATATTTATATTATATATATTATATTTATTATTTATATTAAGCTGCATTTAAATAAAAGAGAAATACATATGCTTTGCATGTGCGAAGTGACTTGCACGATCTACAAGAATTATAAATTTCTTACAGTTAATGAAAAGAAAAGATAATAGTGAAAAAAATTTTAAAAGACTTATCAGGATCTAACTTTCCAATTTGTAACTTTACTGTTGACAATTGCATAAATAATTTACAAATATTATACAAAAGAAACATTCTAATAAGTAATTCTTTAACCCTTTGGATATTACATGCCACTATAATGGCTTCCCTCTAAACAATGTTCTAGGCCAAAACGTCAATTCAGTAGCTTCTCTCTAAACGACTGTTTGGGACAAAACGCCACTATAGTGGCTTTCTTCTAAATCTTACATTTAAAGTCGCTAGATATTCTATTGTTGTAAGACAGGAATATTTTCACATGTTTTATCTGTTAGTATATGTAGTACATCTGTTTGCATTTGGTTTATGAAAAGAATGATCGACAGCAGTATACATCAATTGCGCTACGATTATCAATAAAGCGCGTCCCGCGGCAGGACTATATTATACGTACAGCAACAGAGCTATACGCCCAGCTCAGCCGTAGCGAAAAGGTTAAAGAAACAATGAAATATATTAAGAAATGACAAGAAAAAAATACACAATATCATTTGTTATATAGAACAATCATGTCATCAATACTTTAGAACTTTTTTTTTGTTTATAGACTTATAATTAATTATCTTCTCTAATATATTTTTCCATATTGTTAAAAAATAAACATATTTGAAGAATTTTATTTTGTTTATGAGTTAGCAAATTATATGATATATATTTTGCTCATATAAGTAATTCAATTATCATACAATATGATAAATATTTTCAATAATGTGCCACATGTATTAGTTAAATTTTGATATAAACATTATAAAAAAAATATTTATTGAGAAGCAATAGTAAAAACAAAAGAATAAAAATTATAACTAAATGTTATATATTGTGTATATATATATACGATATATATATAAAGGCAAAAGTATGCAACTTTCGCTAAAATAATCAAGCGATGCGATAGCGTCGTGACGCCAGATATATAAAAAATTATTTCCAGGTCAATAGTTTTGCCTATGTACAGTATACAGATACCAAAAACTATGTTGTGACATATCTTAAATCTTTTTCTGTACAATCACAAGTACGTACCACCTAGAACAGCATAAGCGAAGAATGAACATGGTTGGAGTTGTTAGTATATTAGTGGAAAGCATGTAATCAAGCATAGAATATATGCAGCCACAATTAAGTATAGCCAATTCTAAAATTCATTTTTCTATCGTTGCTAGTAGCAGATGCTTTAAGTTACAGATCATAAAAGAATTTTCTATTTCTTGTCAAGTTAAGACAAATTAATAGAGAGAAAGACTTAATATGTAATGTGTATGTATATACAGGGTGTCCCATTTTAAAAGTTCCACCCTAATAACTTTTCAGGATCAACCTTGGATTTGACATTAAAGGTCATTTTCAAGGTCTTTGAAGGTCAACTTCCGTTTTTTAAATGGGAACCCCTATTTTTTATTACATATTCTTATAACTTACCTCGAGAGCTTTTCAAAACACTATAATAAAGTATTTTTTCATTAAGTACTTTTTGAGTTATTTTATATTTTAATCTGACATATTTTGATATAAAAAATTAAATATTTCGTAAAATATTTAGTTTTCGATAATCTTACCGTAATACTTCTATGTACAGAATAATGAGACAAATCAATTAGTGCCAAAAAAAAAACAAATAATTGTTTAAAAAAATACATTATAAATAATTTTCTTAAAAATAATTATTTGTTATACTAATTGATTTGTTTTATTATTCTGTACATAGAAGTATTACGGTAAGATTATCGAAAACTAAATATTTTACGAGATATTTAATTTTTTATATCAAAATATGTCAAATTAAAATATCAAATAACTTAAAAAGTACTTAATAAAAAAATACTTTATTATAGTGTTTTGGAAAGCTCTCGAGATAAGCTACAAGAATATGTAATAAAAAATAGGGGGTTCCATTTAAAAAACGGAAGTTGACCTTCAAATGACCTTGAAAGTCAAATCCAAGGTCACTATTAGATAGCCCCCTTTGTTCCCTACAATTTTTATCAGAGTTGTTTTCCTTCAAACGTGATCCTGAAAAGTTATGAGGGTGGAACTTTTAAAATGGGACATCCTGTATATATATATATATATATATATATATATATATATATATATATACATACATACACAGGGTTAAAAGTTCCATCCTCAACGATATATATATATTCTCAAATAAACTAAATATATAACGCGACAAAATTATATTTTGGATCCGTAAACGAATAATAAGCAAGCCATTACTAGCAAGATATATTTTTCTACTCCATTTACTTTCTATTTAATGCGCGATGTAATACCACTTGTATTAATCAATTTAATTTCTATATAAGCTCTTCATAATATATTATTGTACATATATAAAAATATTTTACAAACCAAATACTGAATCGGAATAAGGTATTACACAATATAAACTACATTATTAATATCACAATTATAGTATGTATCAATATATGTTATGTCTACATTTTCAATAGTTTATATATATGTACATCGATATATTCAAATTGATTGTAAAAAATGTAAATAGTAAAATATGATACAGAGTGTACATTGATCGATTAAGATGCAATACAGAGATAGAACACGGATTGTATGTTTCTACAAACAACATCTTACCATATCTGCGTACATTGCAACTCGTATATCTTCGCACGAAATCTCTACATGGCGAATATTCTTCACATAATTCCCAGCTAACTGAAAAAGGAAAGAATAATTTTACATTTTCTTAAACGATACTGTAGAATAAAAGGAACAAACAGTAGATTTAAAATAATTTAATTTTGCAATAAAATAAGTTACCAACCTTTAGAATATCAGCGGAAATATATTCCAAAACCCCAACTACAAATAGACTAACTTGTGAATCAATTTTGTGCTGTAATACTTCCTATTAAAAAAGAATTATACATAATTAATTATACATAATTAATTAAATCAATTATACACAATTTTGACTCTATAAAATCTGTATACTTTACAATTTGCATATACAAATATGTAAATTAAACATTGTATAGATATGTACTTTTTGTAGTAATTGATGAATCTTGTCGACGGGTAGCACTAACGGTGACTTTTTTTTTCCTTTCTCTAATGCATCCCTTGCATCACGCAGCGCCCATCTGTCAATGGGAGTAGGAAATGTTCGTCTTACTCTTTCCTCTACATCTTGGGGGGTTTGAGGAGGTGGATGTCCACAAAGCATGCCTAGCATTCTTAAAATTAAACTCTCCACATAATCTAACGCATCTTGTCGAGCTTCGAGACTAGGATGTACTTGCTCTAGTACCTATAAAATTAACAATTTTCTTTGGCAATTAATGTAAATATCTACCCATATTATCAGGCAATTGCTGTTGTCCCCCCCACCCCCACCCAAAAAAAAAATAAACGAAGATACGCTTATATATCGTAAGATTAACAATACTTTGAATATATCGTCGAGCGAATTTTGACAATCGTAACAGAGTATAATTTAAAATATCTATGATTAGTTGTCGAATTTGACACAAGTACAGCGCGTAATTGAAAAATCATATGATGGTCACGCACGCAGCGATGACGTCGGTTGGTGTCATTGATCGATCCAGCCCTGATGTAAAATCATCGGAACGAAAAATGATCGAACAAAAAAAAAGAAAGAAAGGAGAGGCAGGAATGAACTCTGGAGGGGATAGAACGGGATAGTAGAAGACGAGAAAACGAAATGTAAGGATAGAGAGAGAGAGAGAGAGAGAGAGAGAGAGAGAGAGAGAGAGAGAGAGAGAGAGAGAGAGAGAGAGACAAGGATCAAAGTGGAGGAGACAAAATGGGAATCGTGCAAATTGATGCGTGTACCTTACGCAGGGAGTTGACAAACACTCCCTTCCACTTGGCAGCGTTCTCCTCTTTCTGAAAGTCGTAGCCTGGCGGCTCGCCCACCACTGACGCCGGCGATGAAAACATTTCACTGTGCTTGAGGAATCAACCACATACACGCACGCACATACACACACACTTAGCGCGCTTATCTACAGAAGGAGCCGGAAAGCTGCGGAGAGTTCATGAAATTTCCAAAGAGAATCGGTTCGTTTCATTTCCCGGAGCAGCCTCCGTCCCGTGTTCACATTGAGTGCTCTCTCTTCCTCTCTCTCTCTCTCTCTCTCTCTCTCTCTCTCTTTCTCTTTCTCTCTCTCGACGTTCGATAGCTAAACCGCCCGATTATACCCTTGCACTGATCTCGCGCTTGTTGCTCTCGGCAGCGTCACCAAGGCCGGACCGAGCGTGCCAAGAGTCCGAGAACTCCGGCACTGATGCATCTTCACAAACACGCCCCTCACTCTCGGTTAATCCCTCCGTTGGAATTCACAACCGACACTAGCGAATAATATCACCAACGACTACCATTGCGCCTGATTGCGCCACTCTAATAGTCAGAATAGTCAGTCTCGCGCGAACGTTCGCCTTGCCTCCTCCCCCGTTTCGTCCCGACTGGCAGCACTATCTGCACCATTCGCCATTCGCCTCACCTTGCATCCTCGCTCTTTCGTATCGTCTAGTCTCGTCGTGTTTCGTCCCGTTTCGTTCCGTCAAGTTTTCGCCATTCGCTCTCTCGCTCGATCGATAAAGTGAGAAATGCGATACCGCATCATTGTGCGATACGAGATCCGAGTGAAGAAGAATCGATCCGCAAATCGATAGCGAAACGATCTCTCGCAGCTTCGAATTTGAATCGTGACCGCGCTATAAATTGCTCGCTATATTTAAACCATATACGTAATAAGATTATGGGCTTGAGCAGAATGGTTGACTTGACAATGTTTTATGTCTTTGTCTTGAAGTAACCCATAATACTATCTAGTATTGTGTGTTACTTCAACACAAAGACTTAAGTCATATTCTCTAGTCCCTATATTGCCAGTCCCCATAAGTGGAAGGGTCACCGATGAAGTGAGACAAAAAAAGTTGCTTTGTCCTTTATTGTCTTTTATTGAGAGATGACATTTTGTTCGTTATGCGTATGTTGCGTATGTCGGACAATGTCTGGCCGAATAAATGAAAATAGTTATTATATCTACTTAGGTATAAAATGGAAATTAAATTCCATATATTAACTTTAATTTTATAAATTATTTAAATTTTTCTATATATATTACTTTAATATATGTTATTAATATTATATATTTATATGTTATTTATACAAAAATCAGAAAATGAATATAATATATCAACTGTGATGAATATAATATATCAACAGTCTTGCGAATATAATATATCAACTTTTTCGTCATTTTCGGGTTTTATGAGACCTAGTTTAGGACATTTAATTGATCATTTTGTGACCAAAATTCAGCATTATTTTGTCACTTGGGTTTGAGATCCTTTAAATTCATTTAAATGCATCATTTTATATGAATGGCCAAAAGCTGCAGATTCTGCTTGGTTTCTGCTGCCAATCTGCTCTCAAATTCTGTGAGCAGGCTCTGCTGGCAGATCATTAGCCTAATGCGGACATAACAGATGCCAAATTGCTAGCAAGAACTGAGGAAATCTGTTGCCAATCTGCTGGCATATTGCGCGCATTTTGCTTACTGGGTATATATATACCCAGTAAGCAATTTGATAATAAATTCCCAGTCAGCCAGGTCTGTTCTAACAGATATTGCCAAGTGCTTGCTACAAATTATTGTCAGCAAAAAGGCTACAAATTTGGTACAAGAGTTGTTATTACCGATTAAGCTGGCAGATTGCCGGCAAAAATCAAGCAAAGCTTGCTAACATAACTACACAGCAAATTGGCAGCAGAAACCGAGCAAAGCTTGCTGACATGACTGACATCAGATTGTCGGCAAAAACTGAGCAGGATCTAGAGTGCGCAATTTGATGGCAAATTGGCAGCAAAAACCGAACAAAATCTGCAGAGTACTCTGCGTTGATACCACTGCTTTCAGTCGCTTATCGCTATGCGGCGCGTTATTCATTATCTATACCCGTATTCAAATTCTTATCATGAGTGTATATAAAGCCTATAAAATGCTAATAATATTATAATATATATATTTCTATCAGTTCAATTTTTGACATAATTCTTATACAGGAAATTCAGATATTGAATTGATTTTTGGCAAATCGGACAGATAATTGTTCGATTTTCACTTATTCGAACAATTTCTGTCCAAAAAGATCTTTAATTTATAAAATTTCTGTCCAAAAAGATCTTTAATTTATAAAATTTCTGTCCAAAAAGATCTTTAATTTTATAAATTTTTGGACAGAGATTGTTCGAATAATTATTATTAAATATTTTATTTAAATTCACCTATATGTTTTAATACATTAATACAATATATGATTCTAATGTCTAATGACTAATTATCTAATGGTTATTTTATGATCAAAACTTATCATTATTTTATTACTTAGGGTTGAGACTTTAAATCCATTTAAATATACTATTTTATATGAATGGCCAAAAGCTGCAGAATTTGTTCGGTTTTTGCTGACAATCTGCTGTCAGATTGCCTTGCGTAGATCTTGCTCGATTTTTGCCATCAATTTGACGTCAAATCATGTCAAGCTTTGCTCGGTTTTTGCTGTCAATTTGCTGTCAAGTTATGTCAACAAGCTTTGTCACCAAAACACAAGCTTAATGCGGACACAGATGGCACTGGATTTGTTACCAAGTTTTGAGCGAATTTGATGCCAATTTGGCGACAATTTGTTAACAAATTGCTATCTGGGTTGTTGCCAAATTGGCATCAAATTTGCTCAAAACTTGGTAACAAATCCAGTGCCATCTGTGTTCGCATTAAGCTTGTGTTTTGGTGACAAAGCTTGCTGACATAACCTGATAGCAAATTGACGGCAAAAACCGAGCAAAGCTTGACATGATTTGACGTCAAATTGATGGCAAAAATCGAGCAAGATCTACGCAAGGCAATCTGACAGCAGATTGTCAGCAAAAACCGAACAAATTCTGCAGCTTTTGGCCATTCATATAAAATAGTATATTTAAATGGATTTAAAGTCTCAACTCTAAGTAATAAAATAATGATAAGTTTTGATCATAAAATAACCATTAGATAATTAGTCATTAGACATTAGAATCATATATTGTATTAATGTATTAAAACATATAGGTGAATTTAAATAAAATATTTAATAATAATTATTCGAACAATCTCTGTCCAAAAATTTATAAAATTAAAGATCTTTTTGGACAGAAATTTTATAAATTAAAGATCTTTTTGGACAGAAATTTTATAAATTAAAGATCTTTTTGGACAGAAATTGTTCGAATAAGTGAAAATCGACAATTATCTGTCCGATTTGCTAAAAATCAGTTCACTATCTGAATTTTCTGTATAAGAATTGTGTCAAAAATTGAACTGATAGAAATATATATATTATAATATTATTAGCATTTTGCAAGCTTTATATACACTCATGACAAGAATTTGAATACGGGTATAGATAATGAATAACGCGCCGCATAGCGATAAGCGACTGAACTATTTTATAATACTTTGTAATAAGCTGCAGATTCTGTTCGGTTTTTGCTGCCAATTTGTCATCAGATTGCGCACTCCAGATCTTGCTCAGTTTTTGCTGATAATCTGATGTCAGTCATGTCAGCAAGCTTTGCTCGGTTTCTGCCGCCAATTGGCTGTGTAGTTATGTTAGCAAACTTTGCTTGGTTCTTGCCGGCAATCTGCCAGCTTAAAGCGTCGTCTACAATACGTGGAGTAAGCCTGGCATAAGAAGTAAGAGTATGTGTAAGAGGACTGCTTCCGGTTTAAGTGAGCTGGAGTAAGGGCGTAAAGGAAATAAATTATTTTTATTTCCTACTTCTACTACAGTTCTTTACGCTACGCTCGGCCAATCAGAGCGCAGGAGGAAAATGGTCACTCGAGAAGTACTGCTTTGTTAGGTTAGGTTTCGTTACGTTTACTCTATCGTATTGTGGACGGAGCTCGCGTAAGCAGCTTACGCCAAAAATCTTACTCCTACTCCTACTCTCTTACTTGTACTCTTATTCATATTGTAGACGGGCCTTAATCGGTAATAACAATTCGTATACCAAATTTGTAGTCTTTTTGCTGACAATAATTTGTAGCAAGCACTTGGCAATATCTGTTAGAACAGACGTGGCTGACTGGGTAGTGTTGCGTCCCTGCAGGTCGTCTGTGGCGGTTATTCATGAATCTGCTGTATCCGTCTCCGAGAGAACATTGCTAAGGGTTGTTGTTAAAACAACGGCGGACATCTTGAAGAGATCGGCCATCTTGGAGTCTCGCGACGGATGTCATTCCGGGCGGACGTATTTGAGATTACGATAATCGTTATTGTTCTGTGTTCCTTGTATAATAGTGTTCTGTTATATTAAAGTTCTTTTCGTTCTTTTTAATACGTGTCCTTTATTTACATCGCGGTACGCGAATGCCGGTTGTGTCGCGTGTATTCGAGTAATATCGATTTCGATCCGCGGATGTAACAATATATATATACGGAAACTAAATACTGAAAGTTGGTCGCCTGTTATATCGAAAACTCTAAATATTGGAAGCATGCGAATTCCGTCTTTTCTTCGCTAAATAAAAACTTATCTCAGTAATGCGTATGTCTACAAAGCATAGTATTGTATAATTGATTGTATTTTATTTCAGTAATGCGTATGTCTACAAAGCACAGTATAATTGATTGTATTTTTGGATATCTTTGTCTATATATATATAGACAAAGTCTAGTTTCCATCGAAGTATTAATTCGCATCTAGTGCGGCGTAGAACCAAATTTAAGTCGATGGAAACACGACTGACTGCGTTCATTTCACTCCCATTTCGATCTACAAGCTTTGTCGGAGTGGCAGCGAATTAACACGAAATTTAGTCGGTGGAAACGGTTGAGACTAAATGGTGCCAACTTTTATTTTTCATTATTTTATAACCATCAATATATAATCGATATATAATCTATATATCGATGTTCGTAACAGTTATCGTTTGTTCGTATTAATCATCAAAACGAAAAATTAACAAAAAGATTGTCAAGGATTATGTTTATTTATATTCACAAGCCAAAGTTAAGTTGGCTCTACTGAAATATCAATTTTTTTCGCTTCTATTCTACTTTCAGTGGAAACAGTACATTAAATTCGATGCGCACCGAAACAGAATCGGATTGACGACTTCGGTAGAAACTATTGTAGATCAATTATACTATGCTTTGTAGACATACACATTACTGAGATAACTTTTTATTTAGCGAAGAAAAGACGGAGTTCGCATGCTTCCAATATTTAGAGTTTTCGATATAACAGGCGACCAACTTTCAATATTTAGTTCCCGTATAACGCAGAGGTTCTTAACTATATCGCAGCAAATATTGCAATCTGGCAAATTGCAATGTAATATTATAAAAACTACGTGTCTTTATAAAGATATGGAATTGCCAAATTCTAATAGATTGCATTCCAGATAATAGATGTATTCCAGTAACATGAGAAGATTAGAATTAAGAATAATGTAGAAATATTATAAATTATAACATAATGATTGTACGATCCATTAAGAATATCTTTGCTTCATGTATGTTAAATATTAAAATTCTATTTTTAGTTTAGGATGCGTGAATTAAATCTAAAAATTGTCTACATTAATCCGTTTATGTTTCCGTTTAACAAAGAATTGTGTGAATCGCATGTGTATTAATGTTTGTTTGAGATGTAAAAAGACGAACATAAGAGTAAGAATACTAAGTACGCTACATCGTTGATAGAAAAGTTATATAACTATGATTTGCAAACTTCCAAGCTGACTTAATTTATCCTGCTTCTTTGTAAATTATATTCTTGCTCATTGCATTAACAACGAAGAAAAATGTATGATAAAGTTAAAGATCTTAAAATGGCAATTTGGTGTTTTTATTTGTGCCATTTCCAATCTGGTTATATTATTCTAATATTTATGCCAATTTTTACAATAATTAATACTTAGTTAGTTTTTGATTATTAGTTAAAATAATTATTGATTAGTTAACTGTAATTAATAAAAACTTTCTTTGTCAAACGGTTTTTAATATCATTTGTCAAAACCACGTGTAACTGTTATTACTTAAATTTCTAATCACTAATTAAGAATTTATTATAATTTTATTATAGCATTTAATATTTGTTAAATAATTTAAAATAAATAGATAATAAATATCTTATGAATGCGAACAAATTAATAAAATACTATATTTGTCAATATCGGTGATTTGTTACAATAAGTTACAATAAGGTTACAATGAATCTAATCTGAATTGTATATCTTCTACGGAATTGTATGAGTATTCTTCTCATGAGCACGCTGCTTTATGATTTATAATCTTCATTTCCGTAGTTCCGCAACTGATTACTAAGCGGTCGAAACGATGCCTGATGTTCAAAGAATATCTTTGCATGCGCCAGGTTCATTTCTTGTGATAAAACCCACGCTTTTGTCGAGCAATTCCATCAGAGCGGTTTATTCAACTAAAAATAAAGATAAAAAAGATTAAATTTTTTTCGATAAAAATATAAATTAATAATCGAGTTTTGCTCGAAGATAAAAACCGACTTTTCAGAGGATTTGACTCTCTCTCCTTTTCTTATTAACTTTTGCACGATATGTATTAAAAATTATTGCTTTAAAATCTAAGTTATAATTAAATGCGCGCGCACACACGTATATATTCATATACATATACGTATATATATTATTCAACACGAAGATAATTTTTCTGTTTAAAATATATCGAAGATTATATCCTTATCAATTAATAATCGCACATGCGCAATAGAAATCGTCGGAAACGCTTGCGTGTATATACATATATATATATATATATATATATATATATATATATATATATATATATATATATAAACTTTTTGCGATTATGCATCTTAGAATATAATCGTCGGGGTCGATTGCTTCTTTTGATGTAAATCGAAATAATTGCGAAATATCGCGACGAGGCGATAAAAATTAAGATGGCACGTTTCAACGGCCGGCGAGGACTTATCGCGTTTAGTGCTGATACAGCGATAGCCTTGCGTCACTTTTAAAACGTAGATTTATATTAACATTAACTCTGCTTTCTCGAATTTATGACCTACGCAATTGCGTACTTATGCGAAGCGCGCGACTTACGCACGGGAAAAAGCGTACCGCAAAAGATATTATCATCGCTATTCGTAACCTTGAACATTCTTCCATCGTTCTTAGTCAATCGATACAATCGTATGATGAAAATCAACGCAGTTTGCGCGATATTATTAATAATCGGAAGAAAAACACACACTTACCTAACTAGAGGATACGCGGGGTCCCCGCCGCGTTTCAATTTTTTGACATGACGGATAGATATTAATTCAATTGGAATTTGATTCACCACAAAACGCCTTCGTCGACCGCTGTAAAGTTATCGATTAGTCAGAAAAGATTTTTTAGAAAAAAAAAAAAAATTATTATTACATTATAAAAAGTATATATTTAGTAAGTTGTGTTAAAAAAAGTTGAAAAAAGAATATATACCGTGATGTAAGAGAAACATGTCTTAAATTTGTTTTGATTAAAAAAAAATATATATGTGTGTGTGTGTGTTTGTTGACTCTTATTCAATTTTTCTTACATTCTTATTAGATCCAATTTCCTGTTTGGCCCATTTCCTTCCGTCACGTTCAGCGACCGTTTGCCGGTGATCCTCGACAAACTCATAAGTGTCTCCAACTCGGCTCGTCTCTGATCCGATAGTCGTTTTTGTCGTCTGCAAAAACGCGACGAGTTACACAGGTTAATTTGAACGATATCGAATTTATCGTTGAAGAACGAGAGAATTTTAATTCGACTCACGGTTTAGCTGAGAACGAGCTTCCTTGCATAAACGATGAGATTGCTCTTGGTTCGTAAATCGAGAGATCTTCTAACTTTGAGGCATGTGACTCTAACATGCTCAAGTTCAACCTATCGCAAAATAAAAATTATAAAAATAAGATATCGAATGAGATAGTTGATATTTGAGAAATCGGAAAATGTCCGTTTTTTTTTTTAATCAAAATAAATTTAAAAGACATGTTTCTCTTACATCACGATATATTTGATAATATGTATATCGCCGATGTATGAATGTACAGGCCGATATTATCGTTAATATGATGTAACAACATTAAATATGGCTAATGTTCTGACGTAACGCGTACGCGGACGCGAAGAAAACTAAAACGGAAGGTCATGTCATTAAAGAACGGAAACTATATCGCAAAATATTGATTTCTCGATATTTCCCATGAAATCGATCGGTATTATTGCAGATTTCAAAAATTGTAGAAAAGTAATAATTACCCGCTCTCGTCAACCGCAGGACGTCCATGAATAAATGTCACTAATACAAATGCCATGAGGACATAGATGGTCATAAATGAATATTCCATCTTAAGCCCGGTATTTTCTATATCACTGAAGAGAAATTTAAACGTGTGAAAAGAAGAAATAAACGTTTTTTTTTTTTTTTTTTACAGAAACACGCTGATACGGAGATTAATACGATTTTCAAAAGTTCCCTCGCTTCGTTCGTTGTATGTAAACTATTAAGTCGGAGTAACGATCGTCACCGCATATATACCGCATATATAGGGTGACGATATCCTTATCCCCTCCTCCATATAAACATCAACGCATTTGCATACTCGCTACTTTGTATCGCTTCTGTCTGTCAATGCTTGTCAATGAGTTTCTTACAACAAATAATTACACATTTACGTAATAATTTGCGAAAAAATCGCTTTCGGATCGCTTGTCTAGTCTCTTTCTAAAGATGATCGATCTACGATTGATTCGACAAAGCGATCGTTAGACGCATATAAATCTGCTGAGAGAAAAGAAACTATTGAAAATATTGAATCAAATTATTTTGGATATAATAATTCCTCTAATTTCTCATCCGAAAAGAATTCTTATAAATAGAAAATATTTATATAACAGCAAAATTTATCATTGACGTCATTAAATTTCAGCGTTAAAGTGATCAAGAAAAATCTCGCAATCGTGTTCGTGCGCTTTTTACGCCTCATTTTCTACACGACTTTTCTCTTTCTTATATTTATTTGTATAAATATACTCTTGTAATATTCTTTTTCTTGACTGAAACATCACGTCAATGGCAACCTATAAACAACACCTTGTTACATTCTACGAATGGCACGTTTTCCTTGTCCCAGCGGAAAATGTGCGTAGTAATTGCGGATTTTCTACTTTAGTCCAGTACATTTCCAACATCGTCCGCATATTCAATTTTTCTTTTCTACAAAATAAGAAAGCAAAGTACATGAGATGCTTGTTCACTTCGTGATTTACTTCAATCTTGTATAATAAATCCACGAAGATTCATAAATTTTTGTTGAGAAATAAGCCAAATATAAATTCGGCAGTTTCGCGCAGAAGCAGAAAAATGAACTTTTGACCTCATTTTGATATAAAACTTTGATTATATAGAGATAATGTATATAAATTACGTGCTATATCCGGTAATTTTTTTTTTTTCATACATTGCCTTATATGATGCCGTTCGTTCAAATTATAACAAATTTAAATAAAAAAGTGTAATAATTAATTAAATCTTAATTTAAATATTATAATACTCGATGTATATAATTTAATTAATTATTATATAATTTTAATATTTTTATAAATGCTGTGTCGCCTTTTTTCACTAAATTGTCATATTCTAAAATCTTACAAATGTATGCATGTGTGTTTATCGCTTTTGATTTTGTACTTCAATTACGGAGTTTTGTTATATACGTAGTAGCGCCATAGATGAATCATATAATGCCATTACGAAACTATTTTAATGCTATGCTGTGTGCAAATATAATTTTAACATTTTTACAAACTATCGCCTTATTCATTAAATTGCGATATCTCTCAAAATTCCTTATTAACATGTGTGTTCTTTTTTTATTTTATGCTCTAATCGCGGAGTTTCGTTATACCATCAACGCCATTAGACGAATCACGCAACATTGGCCTGTCATCATTACGAAATCACACAGTACTGCTGAACGTTACGCTTACGACTCTTCATTTTTACTTGTTACTTCCGGCATCGATTTTATTATATTTTGATCATTAAATCTTTATCGCGTGCGACATATAAAGAAGCAAGGCTGACGCGCGGAGTTTAAAATATTATATCACGCGATTAAAATACATATCATCAATTTGATATTTTGAAAGGAAAATCGAGGCATGATGTTTTCATTGTATATCCTTTGTAATATATATTCAAATATTGGCAAGAGACAATTCGATTACCGTATTTTTGTTTTCATCGCAACAAGTTGCATTCGAAATCGAAGAAGTACATTACATGCCGCAATAACATGATAGTGTTTCACAGTTGTTGCATTAACAGTAACGGAAATGACGTGTCTGATTAACACAAATTGTGCAAAAAAAAAAAGGTAAAGAAGGCGCCTAAGAGATATGTGCATGAATTTCATAATTTATCGTATATATTATGTTTCATGGATCCGAAGCGGTGAAACAAATCGCGCGCGCGAGCGTAATGTTATAATCATTGACGATCATCGCTGGTAAAAAATAAAAATAAAAAAAGAATTCACGATTGCGCGATCGTCGGAGGCGCATGTGTACACGCGCCTAACGTGTAACGTTTTGGTTACACGTAATGATAAACGGCCACTCATATAGATATGATACGTTGACCGCATGATCCCCTCCTTACATTGCGCAATGTCTGTCACCCGCGCATTTGCGAGTAAATTCGTCATACGATTTCGTATCTATCAGATAAACATTGGACGCGGCCACACATTGACTGGAAGAAGACCCGAGATGGAATCATACATTATTTTAGGTTGTTGTGTTTCTCATTCATTCACAATGGATGGACGATTAGCTTAATCTAATTAGATTGCGATATTCTTGCGAACTGTATAAATAATGTTTCTTATTTACTATTTATAGTCTTTAACGTATATTCTTTCTTTTTACTCGAATGCGAATGCGCAAATCGAGTCGAGTTAACTCGCAAATTTTCAAATTTAATTGTTTTGCTGAATAAAAATTTCCATACAGTACAGAGAACAATTGCGGCAATGAATGTTGTTGCAATGTTCAGTGCTGAATGAGTTTTTACTCTTTCTGATAGATACATTTTATAATAATAATATACATAGATATGATATCTCTACATATGAATTGTTTAGAGTGTTTTTTCGCCCCTTTCCACAAAGCAAGTAGTACAAAGCATCATTGGTCCGACAATGCGACAGGTTGGTTCGCTATAAAGAAAATGCTTAATTTGCACCGATTGAATAATTATTGATCAATATATAAAATATTTGCAGATTAAATAATGCTTTCGATTAATATTTTAAATAAGAATGCCAAATGTGATTTTCTCTTGCAGAAGAATATAAAGAATGCTTAAAAAATATGATCTACCCTTCTTAGTTAATATATATTAATCTTATATAGAAGTATCTCTATTTTTCTCGTACAAATTTATAATAATATTCAACACAAATTCATCCTTTAATGCTTCGACAAAAAAATCTATATAAAACACAAGGTATACATATATAATGACGTAACAATATAAAATTACATATATGCATGAAGAAAGAATTCTGTATTTACCGACAGAAGGGTATAATTCTCTTTTCTCTCTACTGTGTTTTTGTAGAGGGAGACGTAATCTAATTTTTAGCAAATTTTTGTTTGCGCCTAATTTCAGCAGCTTTTCATTCTTTCTTCTTTTTTATTGTATACTAGAATATTAAGAAAGCACGCCATTTTTATTTTCTTATATCATATATATTATTTAATAAATTCTAAAATAAAAAAAGATCTCATATCTAAAAAAGTATATCATTTTCACGTTATTTTCACAAATAGTTTGAGGCAATCATTCAAAATGAGCCCCGTTTCAATTATTTCTTTGACATTTTGATATAAAATTTATATCTAATAAATAAAATTACACAGTTATACTTATTAATAAATCCCGAGCTGTCAAAATATCTTTGCAATGCCAGCTATTCAATTAAATATTTAATATAAAAACACTAGCGGAGCGCATTCCGATTGTCTACTTTCTCTCAAAAGAAATAATATCATACTCGCAGATGAATCAGATAATAATTCATGCACTATATACTGACCTTCTCAATATTTGAATTATCAAATTACACGATTTTTGCCCAATGACAGATTTCCATTTATACATACGAAATAAGCATAGCACATAACCAATTAGCATCGAGAGATGAAAAGATTTTTTTAAGATAGGAGAAGATTGTTGGAGTTGAATCGTAACAATCAGTCCCATACAACACAAAACATTGTAGCAACATTGTGCGACAATGTTGCAACAACGTTGTGACAATGTTGCAATGCTGCCGCAATGTTGCTGCAATATTGGGCGCATTCAGCGGATTCAACAGTTGGGTAGTAATCGAATGTGATTAGTTCTTATTTTTAAAACCAATAAATCAACGTCGAATGTTGACAAGATTCAACTATTGAGTCCGCTGAATACGCCCATTCTGTGCTGTTAGGTTAATGTCCGAATGGTATTACGTTCAGAAATATTATCTCTGTAAACGCGAATAAGAGCAAAGAATAAATTGCAGAAATAACCGATTATTTAATTTTATTGCATTCACAATTGCGTATACATGTTTGTTTAAAATAATCCGACGACGTGATTAGTAGATAAAAAAGGAAATGGAAATGTGTCAGTGCTTGCGTGTATATTCGTGTATGTGTGTTGTGTGTGTGTGTGTGTGTGTGTGTGTATGTATAATGTAAGGATCTTCTAAGAATAATTGATTTGTAGTTTATGTGTGATTTATACAAGCGTAATCGCATTTACACATCAAATATGAAAATAAATATAAATAAATAAA
Organism: Polyergus mexicanus; assembly: GCF_030449975.1. Taxonomy (NCBI): domain Eukaryota; kingdom Metazoa; phylum Arthropoda; class Insecta; order Hymenoptera; family Formicidae; genus Polyergus; species Polyergus mexicanus. The sequence goes on along the minus strand of NW_027223326.1, from coordinate 6,049,940 downwards.
TAAATATATAAATAAATAAATAAATCGATTAATAAACAAATATACATGTAAAGAAGAAAAAGATACTTAAACCGACATAAGTCTCCTAAACCGATGGACTTTTATTTTTCGGAAATTAAATGCTGTACTTTACGAGAATTTAGTTCGTTTAGTTAGTTTAGAAGTTCATAGTTTGTGCACTCGTTGCTCATTTTAATGCTAAATTGACTTGTATTGACAGAGTTCTCAAAGTTTGACAATACTTTTCCTGTGACATTCTTTGTCAAATTACATAATCTAGAAACAGCTGTAATAATACAATATCTTTTTTCTGCAATATTGTATTATAGATGTATTATAGATTTCTAAACCTGTTTTGTTTTTGTTTTCGTATTTTCATTGTGTTCCTGTGAATTTTTAATGAATATATGTCGACTTTGAGAACCAATCTCTCAGATCTCAGATCTCAGGGAACAAAATTGTCGAAACTGCAATACAATTCTTAATAAATATATTCGCGAGTAAAAAGTTTTTTATTTAAAATATTTTCAACTAGAATCCAAAAACTATATATATATATATATATATATATATATATATATATATATATATCGGTTTTTTAGTATCTTTTCTTTATAAATAAATATTAGACATTATACATGACAATAAATAGTAAATAATAAGGAACGTAGATTCATGAGATGCGTGCGTGAGTCCAATTAATACTAAAATAATTTCTCTAAATTAAAAACTTATAAATTAAAAATAAAACATCTAGTCTAGAGAATTAATCATTTGCTAAAAGATCATTTTGTGTTAGAACTTTGTCATTTCTTAATACATGGTCGCATCTGCAATAAATCCCACCGATAAATGACAGATACGCTTTTCTGTCTGGCGTAAATTCTCATTTTCTACATCAACATAAAAATAAAGAAAAAATAGCTAAGTAAGGATCTAATAAATAAAAACTAAATAAGAAAACGTATAAGGCCGAGCCCGGAATGCAACACATGCCGCTCGCACGCGTAAAAGGCGAGCATAAAAGTTTCAAAATTCACGATTAATATTAATTTTGGTCCTTTATGCTAACAATAAGATATAAAACAATCTACGTATTATAATAAAAGAAACATTATATTGGCGAGCGTGATTAAATTCGTTCGTCAAAAGCAGAACAGACGATTAATTTTATAGATAAACGTCTGAAAAAACAACAAAGAGATTTATCGAAGTAAGTAAATTCGTAAGTAATTCGTAAGTAAAAAAATTAACAATTAATTTCTTGATAAAGATCGTCACAAACTTATGATTTTTTTATATTAAATGCTATCGTAAATTATGCTGTAACAGATTTGGTGATATATATATATATATATCTTTGATTTATATTCTAGAAAGATAAATCGATCGGTCATGGTCACGTTATAATAAAATTCATTTTTTGCTAAAGTTTCGTTTTATCATCTACGATAGAGATTAATTGAAAATGGTTACGGTGGCAGATTTAATGAGTCAGTGGCCAAATGAAAATTATACGTCATAGAAATTTCGCAAGATTCTACTTTTTTAGAAAAGTGAAATACCAGACGTTTCTTTTTTATGTCTCAATATCATCGTGAATAATCGACAAATCACACATTCGGCGAAAGAAACTGGCGCAATCGAGAAAAGCTGGTTGGAATGACGTTGCGCTTTCTTACGAAATTACCCAATCTAACATAATCAGCTCGCGTAATAATAAACAGTAGCGGCCGGATTAAAACAATCGACGCAGTCGGAGAAAAGACAATTAATAAATTAATTCCTTACAAAATTACAAAAATTATTATTCATCCAAGCGTCTCTAATAAACAATTAATGTGATCGTGTCAATCAAATCTAGAGATTTATTATCTTATCGAGAAAATGTATCTTACAAATTACGCGCAAATTATCACGAATACCGAGACGATATTCACATGTAAAATACTGTTCTCGTTAAGTCTCTCAAATACTTAAATAAAGAACGCAGACATGATCACGCGCTGTCACCCCATGAATACCGTGGATACTTTGCACGGTAATTTCTTTCGTACACACTTCGTCATCTCCCGCTGTTGCCGTTTAGTCCATTTACACACCATTTACACGCGAGTAATTTCTATTTATCGAGAGTTAATTATTTATTTCTTCAGATGTCAAAGCTTCGTAAAGGAACTGAAACTTCGGAAATGGAGATTGAGCCGTAGTAATGCATTGTTAATAGATCACGGCTGAGAGATCAATTAAATGTGTGTGTGTGTGTGTGTGTGTGTGTGTGTGTGTGTGTGTGTGTGTGTGTGTGTACGTGTGTATATATGTCAGTATGTATATCCCTTTTAATTGCTCTACTTCTTCCTTCCTTCTCCCTTTCTTCGCGCTCTTTCTTTCTTCCGCTTCTTTTTTCGTCTCATTCTAGAGGGATGCCAAGCTTCTGAATTAAATCAACCGATAGTCTCTGTTCTTCCCGCAGATCTTTCTTCTGCAATTAGAATAAGCGGGAATTAAATTAGTCCCGATTTTGAGATCCGCGATAGCAACATCCGGCAATTCTCGCTAATATATATTCAAGATTTATATTCCACATAATACAGAACATTATAGCAAAATTGGTGCAATGTTGCAACATTGCCATAATATTGCTGTAATGTTCTGTGCTATGTGAAATGTTATTATATCATCGAGTCGTTATATACGTAGCTACCTGTTGCATGTTCCGAAGCGATGATTGTTCATCACGTTTTACCAGTTATTCGACGAGAATTGAGCGATAAGGGCAGATAAATCGAAGCACAGAACAGGAATAAAGAATGAAACGCGAATATCATTTAGGTTGAATCTCGAAGTCATCATGTGTGTCGGAAAATCATTAATTACGCTTCAAAGTTCATTAGGTTTCACAGCACGCGCCGACGCCGACGGTTCGGTCAATCTTTCTTTGTCGTAAAATTATCGCTTGAACAGACACATGACAAATGATCCGGTTCCAGAAAGAACGGCCGTAGATACGAAAATGTTGCATCGCGCGACGCTTTATATTGCATTTTCTATGATATTTGTCATGGAAATTAGGTACATAAATAACAAGTCAAGAGTAAACAATTTTCCCTCCGTAAAGTTTATCACTGGTTAAACGGTAACGCGTTCGCGAAAGAGGGCGCGCATGTTAGCGGATTTATACATATCTTACCCAAGGTAAGGGACGATTCCGACTTGATTGCCCCAGAATTGATCCCGTGATGGATCTTCGTTTACGTCCTCTAGAAACAATAATATTATGTTCAAATTTGATTATGAAAACAATTTAAATATATATAAACGGGAAAGTTTTCGCGTTCAAATCATAAAAGTTTAATAATATACACATTTTGAAAATATATGTATAAAAAAAATGTATATATATATATATAATATTTTTTATATATATTTATATATATTTCTTCCCTTTTTCTTTTTTTTTCTGTTTGGAAAAAGTAAGCATTATCGTGAAGGTTCGCGCGATCACGCCGGGTGCTCGTGTGCCGAAAGAACAGAAAAGATGACGCCTTTCTATGCAATAATCGCGCAATCATCGAGAATCTGCCTGGTTACTGTGACGATCCGACGTTTATCGCCGAAACAAATAAACGCGTCGAGTCATGCATATTATGACGCATTAATTTACTTATTGAAGCTTAATCAATTGCTTCCCCGATAATGTCGTCGTCGAGATGAAACGCGAAAAACGTGGGTTCTCTATTATTAATGAATAATTAGCGAGAAGAATTTATTTTATATATTTGAGATACATGTTCCTCTGTATATTATATATCCATATTTTTTACGCTACCATTTATGTGCATGTGCACAATACATTACGTATACAACGCTCTGCCGAACATATACGATGAGAAGAGGGGAGAGGGAGGAGGGGAAAACAAATCAAATATCCGTTTATTAATTAAGGGATATACGATAGAATAACTCGATCTTCACATTCCATGTTAATTACAATGTAGGATAGTGTCTCGGCGTCGACTAATTTACTCGTGAAAACAGTCACATCCGATTACGTGAGGTCGGGACTTTTTCAGAGGACGAGTAAGAACACATCTGAATAGAAATTTATTCACGAAGCATTCAACGCATGGAGTAACCTAGTTAGGGATACCATCTTCGTTTTTTTTCTACCTTCACCGGTTGTCTCGATACAGTTATACGTTATTCAGTAGACGCGTCTCATACGCGCTCGCGCAATTTGTATTCGAAAATACTTCATCTTCCTCCTCTTTTTTTCAATTTTTTTTAATACTAAGATCAATAAGCGCGTAAGCGTATACGATGTCATAAGAATAGGAACAAGAGATTATTATAAAATTATTAAAGAAAAAGTCTCTTATGTTTATCGCACTGTTTTATATTATTCAGCGTGAAAATATTTCTCTAAACATATTGTATATCCAAAGCGTCTTTCATTTTTCTCGCATTAGTTTTTCGATATGTTAGATTACGCGTAATTTTTTCCATATCATTCAGTTTTTTCTTTTTATTTTAATTCAATGTTTTTTAGCTACATGATAAATGCAGACGAAATTTAAAACTTTGAAGATATAAAAAAAAAAGAACATATAGTTGCAAGTAATGAAATTTCTAACAGTTTCATTATTTCAAGTATGATATTTTGTCAATATTTACCTCATTGAAAGTTTATATAACTCTATTTGATTCTTACTATTTTATAAAATATATATCTGAATAATGAATAAAGTTAAGACATAAAGTTAAATATATATATAATTATATATTTATAATTATTATTTTACCGTATTTTGCGCTCAAGAGAATAGTATAGTATTTCGCATCAAGCGTATCCGTATAGTTCCGTAGTTAAGGAAGAGATATCATTTTTCATAATTATGACCACCTTTTTCGCAATTGGCGTTTAATCGTATGCGTGTTACATCATAATGATAAAAGTTAACGTTCAATTTAAAAATTCTAGGATTGCATCGATAATATATTATCTATTCTTTCAAGATGTGGAAAAGTTTATGTGTGTGTGTGTGTGTGTATATTAATATTTTATATTATATATATATATATATATATATATATATATTTATATATATGATACAATATTATATAATATTAATATTTTACATTTATTTTTACACATTTTACACATATTTTTATCTTTATATACTTATATACATATTGTATATATTATATATACTATATATATTATATTATATATTATATCCATTATATATATATATATATATTATATAATATTAATATTAATATTATATATATTATATTATAAGCAATTACAATTATATTATATATATAATTGTAATCGGTTGTGTGTGTGTGTGTGTGTGTGTGTGTGTGTGTATAAGCGACTACAGTTGGAAAAAGTTAATAAACTAATAAATTGTAACATGACAATTATAGCAAAGAATGGAAGACGGACTTACACGACAGCTGGGTCCACTTTTCCGAATGCTATGGGAACCGCGACGCCCTTCACATTTCGCAGCCCCAAGATCGTCTCGAGCTCGGCGATCCTCTGATCGGAAAGGCGTCTGTATCGACTGCAACAAATTAATAGGTTACGCATTAATTAAATATTCTCATACCATCGAAGAGGGATATTATCAGCGTAGAGAAAAAAAGGAGCATGCGTAACTCTCCGCAGAATTTATTTCGTGCAAATCTCCTAACATAAGTTATCAACAATCGATTATACATATAACCAGCGACAGTTTTAATCTGGGTATGTGACAAAAGATTCATATCGCTTTAATTCTAATCTTACGAGCATATGTGCAAAGCTTCGACTATCTTCAATAAACGCATTATCATCGCGTGGAAGTTTCAAAAAGGGAGAAATTTGCTGCTTCATCTGAGGAGATTACTCGATTTGCATTATCATTATTCGATATTTAGATAAAAGGTGTGAAATTACATATTTTACAGTCGATTGCAATTATATCTCATTCAATAACGGTATTTAAAATATATATTATATTATGTAAAATACTACAATATATTTATGTGTATTTGTAATACATTTATATATGTATATGTATACAATATTTGAAAATATATATATAATATTAATTAAAATTATAATATATTTACACTTAATATATTATATTTTTATATTATCTTTAACATTGCAATTATATATTATTTTAAATAAATTGAGTTTAGTTACATTCAAAGATAAAAATTATAAATTACTAATAAAAAAATAAAAAAAATAAAATATATTTAAAATAATCAGAATAAATGAAATAAAAACGATCGACAATTTAAAAGCCAATGAATTTGGTAACGAGAGAAGAAACCGGTATGTCGCAATAATTTCGCAAGTTGCTTCATAGCGTCTTAAAAAGCGCAATTTCCCCCAGAAGAGGACATAATGTCTCGAAGGTCGTGGTTTTCTTTAAAAATTTGACTTAGTTTTCTTCAAATCCGTACCTAAGATGCCAATCGGGTGGTCTGATGTACGCCGTTTCCGACAGAAGTGCTATGACTAGGACGCACAGGATTGTCGCGCCGACTGATAGATTCATCTTCGCACGCACTCAATTTAAACTTTCAGGATAAGAAAGAAAAAAAAAATGAACCGTCGCACAGCTGTTCGATCGCCAGACCACGAGACCTCCGAGTCACACACTTGTCTCTTTCTCTCTTCTTTTTATGCGCGACTCTTAAGATCCTCTTTAATAACGTCCTCTTTCCCTCTTTATCTTTTTTTCCATTGATTTCAGACTCAATTTCTTTCTCTCCGATTCTTTTTCTTACGTCGCTTTTGTCTCCTGGTGAACTGTAGCTACTCGCGGCCGCATCGAGCATATATACTCGCGTTACCGCCCTCCCTATCCCCACCCCCCTAGTCGCTTCAACTAGATCGCCCCCACTTCACTGGCGCGCGGATCCACCCTCGCTTTTTACGCGCGGTTTTTACCTGCATTCTAAATCCTTCTCTTCAGATACGCGATAAATCGACTCTTTCTGCTGTAACACAACTATATTTTTTGCATATCGAACCTGAATGTATCATTTAACATTGTCTTAAAATTATCTGCGTCTAATATAGATTCTCTTCTTCTTTCGATCGATCATAAAATCGATGTAATATACGCACTTTTCGAAGTGCATATATGCACTCAGTATCTTAGCAATTAAAATCTCGAAAAATCGATGTCATCAAGTGCATCCGTCTCAAGAACGAATACTTTCCATTTTATACATAGTAAAATCTTTGTGTTACTTTGCATCCTTAAAATTGCCAGGCTTTATGATTAGCCGACAGACTCGAAGCAATATCTCGAGCACTTTGAAAGTAATTATGATATCGTGTATTTAAAAAAAAAAAAAAACTTTAATTACTTTCTTTGTGTAATTATGCAAATTAGTTATATTACGCGAATCTATGTCATGCCTCGACATGCGTGCCCGCATGAGCGAATGAGAAGACAAAGGTTCTTTCTGCTTTCAGGATCCGTTATAGCTTTCAGAAGAGGTATGATGGAGACATGACGCTTCTTCTCTATTATTCCCGACAACGCAATATTTTTTTAACGATACATGTGAAGATGAGTGTGTGATAGAGGATTAATAAAAGCAACAAAGCTACCTCGTAAAAAAAAAAAAAAAAAAAACTATCGCGCAAGGAATCCCAATAATGCGTTTAATGATACAAGCGAATGTTTCTCTAATAAACTTTTATTCATTAAATTGTTCATTTTATAATACTTTCTTCCGTGTTTGTAGATTTAGAATCTTATTTTGCGTGACGCAAATAGCGGCACTCAATAAAATCAACGCAGATTAGTATCGTAATTAGTATCGTAATTTTTGTAATTGCTTCAATGTCTTTCGCTCTCTCTCTCTCTCCCCCTTCCATTCCTCTCTCCCTCTCTCCCTCCCCCCCTCTCTCTTTCTCTTTCACGTTGTTGTTATTAATAATTCGCGTTTATATAACAAAAATTATGCATGATAATGCATCCGAATATTTTTGAAATTATACAAATTGTTTGATTATATATACAATCGCGTCGAAAAGAAATGAATGATTATCGATATATTTAATTGATGTGATATCAATATGCGAAGAGTATTTTTCCGAAACGTAATATTCATCTCAATTCTTTACAACAGCACACTTTCTAATAGTACTATAAAGAAGACAAACAAAAATTTGATACTCTTAAAATTGTCCGAATAATAGATGCAGCGAAAAAATTATCGAGAAGTTCAAAAGTTCTTGGGGAACGTATTTATCTCAAAAACTTTTACAAAGTGAAATCAACATCTCCTTGAGGGAAAAAAAAAAAAAAAAAAAAAAAAAAAAAAAAAAAAAAAACCACCACTTTTCATATATAATTGTATTATTAGTAACGCATGAATTGTTTAAGTAATAATAGAAAATTGTTCATTTATAGATTGACATTTGTTTAACATTATAAAAAAAAAAAAGTTATCTGATAAAATATCGATCCTTAAGATCTCCTACACAAACAAGACTTCGAGTTGAATTACATTTCGTTGTATTTTGCCATTAAAATTCTAATTACGAAAAATTTGAATATTTTCATCGATGAGATCATAGCAGCTTCAAAGCGATTTTTTTTACGCCGGCTTATTTCACATACTCCCGCGCATATTGCGATTGAGACTACGCAACTACGCTAGGGGAATATCTTCTAGATACTAGGAAATATGACAAGCGACTTATGTGACGGTTCATTCGTGTAATCTCCCGAGATCTGTTTGCAGACGCGCGATTATCAACTTTGACTACTTTCGATGACTGTCGATCTATTTTTAATCCGCCGCGCGTTAATATTATACATTTTCATATCTCACTCTTGATTATATATACGTACTAACTTATTCAAACGGTATATTACGTACTTCGATGTGATTTGCGTAACGCATTTATATACATATATATCGAGACGCATTACGCAATCATTCGTTAAAAGAAGACTATATGCAGAGCTTTGTAAGAATATTAATCGGAGGGAAGGGAATAGAAACTGTAGGATATTTTTGTAGCGGATGACAAAACTTCGCAAAATCTGTACAGCAATTTGTATATCATCAATCATATTATAAATACGTCATTGAATTATCTCACCGAGTCATGTATTGTACTTCGTACAGATTTACACTTGGAATTTTCGATTATTATCGCGATGAGACAAGGCAGTAAGTCCTAGGAGAGATAGCTGCTACGGCAATTATACAAAATCCGTTTATCCTACTTTTCAAATTTATTAGTGGATCGCCATACGTTACTTTATCAATTTATCGCGTTTGAATCACAAATACCAATGGATGACGCACAAATTGATACTTATTAAGCGCGCTGATGACCGGTTATCAGAATAATGTTGCGTATCCTGATATATTTCACGCTAAAATCGATTAAAAGTCGTCAAATATTTCCCGCCAAGCGTTAATGATTCGTCATAAATTACTGTCAAATTTATCATCTATTATAAAATAGTACTTAATATCACGATAACCGCGATTCCTCATACCACAACTATAGAAATCCTCAGCTGTGGAATTCGATAGATATCAAGAGTATTGTACGCGCTGATCGATTAATTTTATTGTACTTTTTTGTACATATACATATAAAAATAAGATCTCTCTAATGTTATCTCATCTAAGATTTCTTACAAATTAATTTAAATCGAGAAATTTAACAAAATTCTTTTTTTTTTTATATTTATTTTAAATTTAGCATTATATACACATATGTATTAGGTGTACAACTTTGCTTCCGCCGTTTTCCTATAGATGGCTTTAGCGGTAAGTAGTGATCGAAATAAATAGATCATAGACGTCATGCAATAAACTTGGGCATCTGTCAACATAACCCCATAGAAACATTAGTCGATTTGTGTCTGCATCATAAAGTTATTCTCGATTGAAAATGTCAGTTTACGAGCCAAATTCTCGTCATTCGCGGGAGGTTTTAATTTTCCGCTTCAATATGAAGAAATCTGCGGCTGAGGCTCATCGAATGCTCTCAAATACTTATGGTGAAGCCGCTATTAGTGAAAGAACGTGTCGTGAGTGGTTTCAACGCTTCAAGAACGGTGATTTTCACGTCGAAGACCGGCATAGCGGTGGAAGAGAGAAGGTTTTCGAAGATGCAGAATTGGAGGCATTACTTAATGAAGACTCGAGTCAAAGTCAAAAAGAATTGGCACGATCATTGGGAGTGACTCAACACGCAATTTCAAAACGAATCATAAATGTATAACCAGTTTTTTACAATAAAGCCTCGAATTTCGGAAAAAAAACGGCGGAAGCAAAGTTGTACACCTAATATACAAAGCCAATAGAAATCAACTATATCGAGAATTTTCACGTACATCTTTTAATAAAAGCAACAACGCACGTCAGGTGGTTGTATGCGTGCGCGAATCATTCTTGTATCCAAGATTCAATTATAAAAACGGGAATCAAATTAGAAAGAAAAAAAAGCAAGTTAATTTTTTTTATACATAAAGAAAAAAAGTTTTATTTTCATAAATAAATAATTGTGAGTTATTGATTGTAAGTGTTTGAAGTATATCAGTGGCAACATCGTATAACGCACAGGATTGTCATATAAAAGATCTTTCCTCGTACACTTTGTAGCTTACTTTATTGTCATTATGTTTCTCTTTTTTCATGTTGCAATGAGTAAGTGGTTTATTTCCAGTGTCAATGGAATGAAAAGAAATCACTGTCGCTGTCACCTGCGACGCAAATTTGTACTTTGCCCAAATTTTCATAAACATCTGCAAGATAATGCAGGCAAGATATACACATAATATTAGTTCACGTATGAGCTAGATTATTTTTTATGTGAATACAATTAATATTACACAAGTATAACATTTTAGTCAAAAATCTTTTAGAGTATTAGAGAATATATTGTAATAAGCACAACATGTGTTTTTATAGCAAGCGCTTTCTATTTATTTTCATAAAATTGAATGTTTTATTTGATGCAATAAAATCGTATTTGGTGAAAATATGAAAAAAGATCAGCAATTTTTGACGGTACATATCTTTGTAATTAAGTCTCAAAAATTAAAAAGAAATCTACTATAAAAATTAACTACAGACTACAATTTCGTAATTTATTTGTATTTTTCTTAAATGTAGCTTGCAAATAATCCTTTTTTTAATTGCTTACAATTCGGAAATCATATTTCAATATTCTCGTTAAAAAAAAAATAAACTCAAAATTTGGCAGAAAATCTGTCATTAAAATTAAAATCGGGAGTTGTTGAGATATCCAGTGACACAATATGTCATTAACGACCTTCTACATCAGACTTCTTTTTACATATTTATTGTCGTATTAGATTTTTATATAATATATTTGTGTTGTGTTCTCACAAGGCTAAATATAATACAAAATATTTTAAAATTTTTCATCCTCTTTTAGTTTATGTAAGACATTGATATATCACGTGACCAACATGAGGCAGACATATTATGTACATTGCCTGTTTGCGCGTATTACATTATATGTGCATTTGGTCACGTATCTCCCGAATTTTGGATCAGGTTTATAACTTGATATTTCAGTAGGAAAAATTTACATGTAATGTTTGGAATTGTTTGCCAAACATGAAAATCTTTGAATAGTTGCGCGTGAATCCGTCACACCTTATGCGGCGAAATTCGTAGGAACGCTTAATAAAAGATGTGAAACATCGTTTCGGCACTCAGGGGAAGGGGAGACGGCCTGTTTAAAGGGTGGATGTAGGCGTAGCGTGTTGAAATCAGAAATGTTGATATCCTCATATTTATACATTGCGTACAATTCACGTTGGCAGAGGTGGGGCTTCCATTTAATAACAAATTTATCATAAAATTAATAACTATTTGAATAAGTTAAGAAAACACAGAATTATATTAGAATATATTATTTTAATCGTAATCATGTATAAAGTTAAGTTCGCGAAAATCGACTAATAGAATAAGTGCACCATGTTATAATCTGTGTTATGTATACCATATGTATAGCTCGTGTTATGAAATGTAATAAATTCGTTCTGATAAGAATGACAAAAATTATGTTCACTTGTTCATTGCTTATCTTAAGAGTTAGAATAGTCTAATCAATAGATAGACAGATCGCTTAATCAATAGATAGTCTGATTAGCATTCAACGTAATGTCATATTTGACATCAGTAAAAATCGATTGGAAATCAAGAAGGAATTTCTGTCGTTTCAACGATAAACGTCTCTCGTCAATTAAAGATATTTGTGACAAGTTAACTATCATGTGTGAGTGACCAAATTAGAACACATGTATACATTCTGGATTAATTTAATCTCATTTATAAAAGAAAAAAGACTTTATCTCTCTCTTTTGACGATTCTAGACGTTCAATATTTATCGTATTATTTATTTCCGTAATGTATTTTAAAAGAAGAAGCACAATTTTATGCTGATATAAAGCGCTAAGAATATTACGTATTTTATAACGATACAAAACAATCGTTGCAACGCTTGATGCAGCAGGTGCTAAAGTGAAAAAAATATGTATATACTCGCGTTCTTATACGCATTGCTATTATTTTGTATGGCGCCTACTCTCTCTCTCTCTCTCTCTCTCTCCCTTTTAACTATGTATTAATTATTACCAATCACACAGACGCGTTACGATAAGTCTTCATGTCGTATAGTATATTAGGAGGAAGACACGGTCGCATGTGAGTGATGAGTGAGCACGGCATGTAGAGATAATTAAGACAAATATAAACACGAACATATCAAAGACGTGTCTGATTGGAATTATCATAATTACGATAAGAAATTTCCGCCGCTTTCACGATTGTTTGTTATTCTCTCGCACATATATTAGTAATTTTGTTATTTGTTTACTATTAAAAACTATTGGGTTGAGTAAAAAGTCATTGCGTATTTTTTGTATGTTTTTCAAAGTCATTTATTTATATAAAGAACAAAGATCAATCAATGATATATTTTCCGTTTTGTTCGATGACCTTTTGCCATCTTTCAGTGAGCTTCATAATTCCCCGTTTGTAGAAGGACCTGTCTTTATTGGCGAAAAACTGAACAAGGTGCAGATTTACCGCCTCATTTGAATTTAACGTTATTCCACGCAAGGAGTTTTGAAGAGAGCGAAACAAGTGGAAGTCTGACGGCGCAAGGTCAGGCGAGTATGCTGGGTGGGGCAACACATCCCATCCAAGTTCCATAATTTTTGACGGGTCGCCAAAGATGTGTGTGGTCTCGCGTTGTCGTGATGGAACACAACTCCTTTACGATTGACGAGCTCCGGACATTTCTGGATGACAGATTCGTTTAAACTGTCCAATTGCCGACAGTACACATCCGAATTATTTGTTCGGTTCCTTGGTAGGAGCTCAAAAAACACCACACCATTCCAATCCCACCACACTGAGAGCATAACTTTCCTCTCATGAAGTTCTGCTTTTGAAGTCGTTTGAGGCGAATCATCACGTCGGGACCAAGACCGTTTGCGTTCCACATTGTTGTAAACAATCCATTTCTCATCACCAGTTATCATTCGTTTCAAAAAAGGATCGTTTTCTTCACATTTCATGAGCATATCGCAGATGTTTATACGCGCCGTCAAATGAACTTCTTTGAGTTCATGAGGAATCCAAATACCGAGCTTGCTTATGTATCCCAGCTTCTTTAGGTGGACGTGAACACTTTTTTGACCGATCTTCAATGTTTCTGCAATCTCTCGTGTCGTGTAACGTGGGTTTGACTTGATCAATGCCTTTATTTTGTCGTCATCAACCTCGGTGGGCCTTCCTGACCGAGGAGCATCTTTAAGATTAAAATCACCAGCGCGGAATTTCTTGAACCAGTTTTGGCACTGACGTTCTTGTAGAGCATCGTCACCGTAAACTTTACGCAATTTTTCACAAGTTTGACGCGCGTTCTTCCCTTTACGGAAGTAAAACAGTAAAATATGGCGAAAATGCACAGTTTGGTCTTCCATCTTCAACTTGTTGTAAAATCTCCAAAACTCAACCAAATGGCACAATTTTTTTTTAGAATGAAGCTTAAACCGTCAGCTGTTAAACGATATATGACAAACATATGTGTGAATGACTCTAGTACTGCCAAAATTGAACTAATGCCATCTGTTGCAAAAATACGCAATGACTTTTTACTCAACCCAATAGAAGAGCTTCAAGAGATATGTCGGAGAAGAAATGCATTTAATTTCAAAGGCCGACATCCGGCTTAGCAAGGTGTCTCTCTCCTAACCAATTCCGTGTGCGTCTTGCAAAGAGATTGTCACTGTGCCATTTGTGGCATTAATGACAATGAAATACTTAAGTCAGGGCTAACATATTAATGCAGTTACCATACGATTTAATATATTTTAATGCCGAGAATCAGTAGTAATAAGGTAGTCATCTATACTTCGTTTTACCGTAATCTGGGAAAAAGTGCATATACAATCAAATATAAACACACATAAACACACACGCGCGCGCACGCACACGCACACACACATATACATATATACCGAATGGCCCACGTAAAGTGTTACAAGCTAATAACTCTAAAAATATTTGTCAAATCAAAAAATTATTCAGGAGAAAGTTTCATGTTTTCAAGGGGCCTTTCTAACTACGTAAACATAAAATTGTCCCCGCTCCCCCTCTAAAGGGGGCGGGCGATAACTTTAAAATTTTAAATAGAACCCCCTATTTTTTATTGCATATTTTTATAGCTTATCTCAAGAGCTTTTCAGAAAACTATAATAAAATATTTTTTCATGAAGTACTTTTTGAGTTATTTTATATCGTAATCTGACATATTTTGATATACAAAATAAAATGTCTCGTAAAATATTTAGTTTTCGAATATCTTGCCGTAATACTTTTATGTATAGAATAATGAGACAAATCAATTAGTGTGAAGAAAAAGACAAATAATTATTTAAAAAAATACATTGTAAATAATTACATACTTTTTCTTAAAAACAATAATTTTTTTTTACATTAATTAATTTGTCTCATTATTCCGTACATAAAAGTATTACGGTAAGATTATTGAAAACTAAACATTTTACAATATATTTAATGTTTTATATCAAAATATGTCAGATTAAAATATAAAATAACTTAAAAAGTACTTAATAAAAAAATACTTTATTGTAGTGTTTTGGAAAGCTCTCGAGATAAGCTACAAGAATATGTAATGAAAAATAGAGGGTTCCATTAAAAAAATTTAAAAGTGATTTTTATATGACCTTGACGGTGCTATTTAAGATCATATTAATTATATTATATAATACGCCACTTAGAGCTCTACAACTTTGGTTCGAAACATTTTTCTCAGAAAAGTTTCGTTTTCGAGATATTTGACCGTTTCGACTTTTCTAACACCCTGTATATGTTATAAGTCTATATATAATATATAAAATTGTCCATATATAAATTTATATTAAAATTGTTTTATATTAATTTGTCTTTAATTATTCTTCCTATTTTTTCTTGTACATATGAGCAGAGGTTATGCAAGAGAAATAAAAACATATATGTATAAACATATTTATAGTATAATTATATATATTTATATTTTATTATATATGAACTTTTTCCCCCGGGATATTATGTAACTCGGACTATCCGGAGAAAAAATTTGCATAATCTACGATTACATAAATAACGGAACTATTGTAACATATATTTTCGAAAATAACAAAAATTAGATACACGCGTAAGATCTGGTCAATAATGCATGCGTCGCGTATATAACGGGATATTACAACATTTAGTCCAATAGTACTAACTAAGACTTCCCATTACGTCATGGTATTCCCGTACGCGCGTTCCTCCTTCGCATTTTCTTCACTAAGAACCACCTAGACTCCTAGAAGATTCTATCATTCTCGCAAAAACGCGTTCCACGATCCGGTTCGCGGCGGATTTCATTATAGAATCGCGAGAGCCAATCCGTTTTATTAGCACGTTGATTAATAATTTGCTTAAAAAGAAAAAAAAAAAAAAAATCAGGATTGCGAAAATAAGAAAAAATAATTTTTATAAAGGAAAAATGGGGCCGATTTAAAAGATTTACATAATCTGAGATTTCCAAAGCAGAATTATAATTTAGGTGAATTAATCATTAAGTGGTAAGTTATAGTTGCAAGCGTATAATTTCTTCTTCGTCTTCTCGCGCGATGATCTATATTGAACATTATTTTTTAAACATTAAAATACATATGTAGATAGATGTTCCCCAAATTTATAACTTTAAATTTACAAATCGGCATATAATAGTAGAAAAAGAAAGATGATTTTGCATTTATCAATAGCTAAGTGCGCTAATATTCAGCATATTTTTTTCGTCTGTCACACTAATGTCGGGTCACGGTATGATAACACGGTGGAATTTTTGAGTATTAAACTCGAGGTGTGCGCGCACAAGTAACAGAATTAAATTCTGGTGCACAAATTGGTTAATAAGCACGATGAAGAAGAATTAATAAATGTATCGAATATATCTGTGATAAACGATATTATACATAATATCTTATTTATAGACACGAAAAACATTCAGTTTGTAATAATGAATCTCCAAATATGTACAGAAAAAATAATAAAAAGAATAAATTTTGTTCGGTTTCGTATTTCTTTTTTTTTAGAAAAAATAAAATTTAGAGAAAAGTGGAAAAAATTGCCTATGTATATATAGGGGAAAGTAGGGTAAAACCAGGTACTTTTTTGGATTTGTCTTCTTACAAAAAATCAGAAAGTAAAAAAAATTTGCTGACCATTAGTAGTCTTTAGTTGGACCTCAAACTATGAGAAAATGAGGCTAATTGTTGAAAAAAAATTTGTTTACCAAGGATAATAAAATTTTCTGAAGAAGTCAAAATACCCGGTTTTGCCTTACAGGTAGGGTAAAACCGGATACCCATTTGAGAACATAAAACACCGTGCAATTACAAAATCTAGATTTATTTTAATTAAAATACAATACAAGATGTATTAAAATACAATAAAGATGTATTCTATTGATAAAAATCATAAATAAAAATATTCTCTTGTTCATCATTGTTGCAAGACTTCTTTATTTAATTTTTTAACTTTAGGGATCTCAAAAAGCTTTTTTTTTAGTGGTTTCTTTTTCTGAGTGGTAATTTTTGTTTCCAACTGCTTTTTATAGGGAGTCAGGATAACAGTTCTTTCTCTTTTCATTACATGAGATGTGTACACGGAAAAAAATTTTTCACTACCATAGCTAACCATGGTTTGCAAAATAAATTTCTAAACTGCAGCAAAACGGTTTGCTGTTGCACCTAATAAATAGGTATCACAGCTAAGATGTTCGCTGTTGCACCTAATAAATAGGTGTCACAGCTAAGATATTCGCTGTCTATATATTACGACTGAAATCTTGTTATCACATGCAGTTTTTAGCTACGGCAGCTAATTTTTTTTCTCTGTGTAGGTACCTGGTTTTGCCCTAACAGAAGGAAAGTAACAAACATGGCGGTTGTATATTCCGGCGATCAGAATTGTAGATATACTCTCTGATATGTACAGAATGCAATGCTGCATTTACCGAAACAGATGTTCTGTGTAGAAAAAGTCCATAACGACTCGATTGTTGTCCCGATATCGATCTTTTTTGGCTCGAAAACTTTGAACTTCTTTCAAAAAAGAAATATCGTGTGCACGTGGCCACGGTTCATCTCAAAATAATGTTGGTATCAATATACAACATTAATAATATACAACACTAATAACACGAGTTAACCAAAAATAATAGCACTTATTATAAAGAAACAGAGGTAGTCGGTTTGACTTGCCTACCCGGTTTTATTCTATTTTTCCTCTATATATATATAATTCATGTATAATGTATATATAATATTAATATAAATTATATAAATAAAAATGAAAATAAATTAAATTGAATTAAAATATATATGTATGTATACAAGGTGTCCTATCAAAAGTGGTCACCTTCTTTTATTTTTTAAACTAAAAGAGATAGACCATAATAAATATATATATCAAATTAAATGGTTCAAACTGATCTCCATTGTGAGCATAGTACTTGCTTGCTAAAGCTGTGTTATCTGTAATAACGAACGCACAGGTATGCATAATTTTTTTATAACGATGTGGATATTTTGACACAATAAAAGTTGTAGTGTTGTTTGAAACGAATATAACGATATATGATTTAATGTAAATCTTTTACATATTATACGAGTTTTATCGGCTGAAAATATTTGGCGGGCGACGTCTTTCTTTTCATTTTCGGCCCTAATACAGGATGTCTCCAATTTAAATGGCAAAACTTCAGGAGCGTGTAGGGGATCGAAAAGCTAAGACAGAAAGTTCTTTAGAGATTTGCTCGTTTTTGCTCCATTTTGGAGAAAATCACGAAAAAAAGAAACAAAACAAGTTTTTGTTTATTTATTTATTTATTTACATTTTATTTATGTTATCTATTTAATGCAGATATTGTTCAAAATGTTGCGCTCTTACAGCAATGCAAGCATTACATCTACCACTGACCTCATTAATTGCAGCTAGACATTGTTCTAGTGATATTTGGTACACTGCATCTATGATTTGGTCTCTTAATTGCTCTCTTGAATTGATTGGCATCGTAAAGGATAACAGCAAGTGTTCACATATGTAAGGAACATTGAAGCAGAAAGTTTATTCGGTGTCAATCAACTCAAGAGAGCAACTGACAATGAGAGATTGAATTTTTGCGATTTTCTCTAAAATGGAGCAAAAACGAGCAAACCTCTAAAGGACTTCTTGTCTTAGTTTTTCGGTCCCCTACACGCTCTTGAAGTTTTGCCATTTAAATTGGGGACACTCTATATATAAATTATAAATTTATATTAAAATTATTCTCTTATAATCAGTTGTTACTTTTATTCTTTTTTATTTTCTCTTCTTGTACATACGGACAGAGATTACGCAAGAGAAAGAAAACTTATATTTTACACATATTATTATATATATTTATATTTGATTATATATGGACCTCTCTATCGACATACATATGTACGTATTACACGCGTACGATTATTGCATATTCAAGCGCGCACGTAAAAAGAAAGAAAGAAGAAAAAGACCGAGATCACTTTTGACCCTATTCTCTTTGACTACGTCACATCTTTCCTCCGAATTAGCTCTCGATTAAGTAACTCCCGGGACTTTCCCATTCTCCGCGCATCTCATAGCGAAGCAATGACGTTCGCCAGATTAAAAATAGCTACAGTCGTCGTATTAATAGCATGTACTCATATATTCGGAACAATGCGTGACGGGGCCGGAACCAGTGGGATCCAAAATATATTTAACGCTGTTTCTAGTGAAAGTACCTTACGTGCGAAACAATCGTCAGCGTCTTCAGTGACGAGAAGAAGAGGGAGCAGCGGAAAAATGAATCATCACATGGTGAGAAAGAGATAGATGTCGGCTGTATCTGTCTCTTTAAAAGAGTGCTACAGGTGCGTTCTCGAATACATCGGTATCCCGTATCCCCATATCAGATGTTTTTGATGGATGCGTACGTGGCGTTTATGTCACTTTTACTTCTAAGTATGTACATCGCTTCAGGCATTTGAGAGCGATTTGCGAGAGAGCCATTAACCATTACAGGTCGGGGAAGGGGAAAGAAGAGAAAGGAGTTAGTCATGAGCGTAAATGAGAACGAAAGCTGTGAGGAGACATCCGGCAGAGACTCGAAACTCGCGCGGATGCGATCAATCACGGATAACTGAAACTTTCTATTAATAAATTTAGAGAAATTGTTGAATTGTTGCCCGGGAGACGAACAAAGAAAGGGTAAATTTGTATCCTAGACTTTTTTCTTTTTACAGAAAAAATTATATGCCCATAACAAAGAAAAAATTTTTATTTAATGATTTTTCACCAGTAAAAAAAAAAGCGTTACACTTAACGTAGTAAAATTTTAGTGCGCAATTTAATTCTGAAACACAAGATTAATGCGGGGTAGGAGGGGAGGGGGGGGGGGGGCAGGGAGTGTGTACATACGTAAAATTTTTTCTTCTCTTTCTTTTTCTTTATGGCTAATTAGACTTCTATAAAATTTGCCTATACGTCAGTTGATGTAACATATATGTAAAATGTGATATGAATTGAAATCAGCACGTAAGAAGATCCATGTAAGGTCGACACGTATCCTCAAATGCCCTCGCCATCGGACCAAGAATACTAGCCTTACTATCATAGTTAACATTGGTTTAACATTATCGTTGAATAATGTATATCTACATGTAACTGTTACATATGTGTCATGTACTCTCCGCTTATACGCTTCTACCAGCACGATGTTTTCGGTTGAATAATATATAATAGCTTTATATAATATACATATAATACATATTGCATAAAATGTAGCATGCTCGAAATATATATATATATATATATATATATAAATGATGTAAATAAGATATATTCTTGAAAAATTATTGCGTGTGTATATGAAAACGCATGTATTTAACATATACATATATCCCAATAATAATTTCTTTCGTGATAATACAAAATTTCTATAGTCGTTTTTTCAAGAAAATACAAAGAAATATTAAAATTTAAAATTCCTGGACAAACAGGCGCGTTCGTATATATATATATGTGTGTGTGTGTGTGTGTGTGTGTGTGTGTGTGTGTGTGTATGTACATATGTACAATAATCACGAAAAAGTGAGATACAGAAAAAGGATTGGATCTTCTCGCTTTTTTTGAAACGAGAAAACGAACTTTGAAAGAACGAAGTAAATAGTATTTCTACATTTCCGACATTCCAGGTTTCTATCGGAGAAATCTTTTACACGATAGAGAGGAAAATTGAAAAATACTTGAGATTTCTTCGCAAGATAATGCTTGCATGCAAACGTCGCGATATATGCGCGATTTGTATTTATCGGAACATTGAACACATATATTCATACATATTATACTGTGTTCCGATTCCCCACCCGGGAGCACTCGATATTACAGTATATGTCACGTATATTATAATATTGGGTGCACCCGGATAGGGAATCGGAATACAACCTTATATGCGTATGAGCCATTTCTGGGTTTTCACTTCAATATTGATTCATCGATAAAGTCATGCATCCTTATCGCGTATTGTTGTTACGAATAGCACGGCTCGGCACAGATACGTATGGCTTTTGAATTTAACAATATGACGTAAGAATTTTGAGTTCTTGACAGTGTATCGCGATATCTCCGCTTCGTGCGTCCTCATTAAATTTTGCCGCGAAGAACATGTATACGTACGCTTTGCAAAATCCATAATCGTGTACAAGAAACAATATATGCATACGTTAAAAATAAAATATTTTTCAATTAAATAAATACATTTTGTCAATTTTGATTTTTTTATCCAAATAAATATATACTTTTAATTATACATTTAAATATATTTGCTGCTTAATTGAAATAACTAATTCCTTTGCAAGTATCTAAATAAATAATTTTTTTAAATAAAAAATAATTTTTTGGGGATTTAATACATTTTTTCAATGTAAGCATTCGTAAGATTTGTTTAAAAAACTTGTCCAAAGTTACTCTTGAGCGCCGTATTTATAAATAAACATATTACTGGAGAATTCGTATATTACACAAAGAATTACTCTTTTATTTCTTTTTATCGTTCTAAGCTTAATAATACCTGAAACATTCGGATATTTGAATATTACCAAGTACTCAAGTATATCTGGTGTTCCGCAAGTGTATTTGAATGTTTTTAGTATTAAGGCGTGTATCCGGATATCAGACTAATTTCTGGAAATTTTATTCTATTCTGTTCTCTCTCTCTCTCTATCTCTCTCAATTTATTTTTGTGAAGAATCACTTTCTTTTCATACTATGTTTTCTGTTCCGACTTGTGACATATTTTCCTCGACCGATGTCGAATCAGCGAATGTAGGACACATCTTTGGCACATTCTTCAAATTCCTTTCGAAGAATTTCAAAATATCAATAATTGTGAGAATTGTTAAGTGTCAGACACAAATAGGAACATGCTATACAAATACTTCAGAAACCAAGGTGAAATCACGAAATGCCCCAACAGCTCAACTGTTTCTTATTGAAAAGAAGGACACAAGTTCGTTCAAGAATGGAATAACGGTTACATAATGACAGAGCAACTGTTAGTTTATAGAATATAGTTAACAAGGAAAATAACAATAACATATTTAGTAACTTGACAATATAAACATTGCACGGATGTTCGGCATAAAATAATCTTACTGGGGCGATGCATTTATGAAAATGTTCTTTCAGATGTAAGAATAAATCTTAATATAATTGATCTTGGCTGTAGGCAAAAATTATGAATTTTATCAATAGGCACGCAACTTGGGGTATAACTATAATAATAACAAATCCTGGAATGTGTGTGTTTAAATCTTCGACAGCGGGTATCTCGTTCGCGGTCGTGAACCCAGGAAGGTATTTCGTAATCGAACGGGTGTATGAGATAATGTGCAAAATCTTGAATCGAATTTAAACATGAATCCGCTGTCGAGAAATCTTTAGTCAATTATCGTGGTACAAATGAGATTACGCAGCACAATACTTCGAAATACTTCGAAATGAAAAAGAGGCAATTTCGAAAATGTGAAACATATAATCGGCAAAAATATAGTAAAATTGATTTTATAATACAAATAAACAGTTTGTCTCATTAATTCGATGTCTTTGATCTATTGTAGATTACATTCCTCGTAGTCCATTTAACTTGTGGTCTTTCTATTAGCGTACAGATATATACATATGTACATGCATGTATATTCGTAAATGTGTGAGTGTCTATTGAGTTATAAAATGTTCGGTTCAATCTTTAATAAATGACTTGAAACATATGTAAAGTTAAATAGAGTCTCTAATAAAGACAACACTGTTAATAATGTTTATGCATTATGTACATGTGTAGAAATATACAATGATAGAAATTACTTGGTTGATAAATGAATTGTTTTTATTCAAATTGATTTTAAAATACGCTAAACTGTTAGGATATACAATTAACAGGTGTCCATTTATTAATTATTCTTATATTATATATTTTTTAATGTATATTTATTTATAAATAAAATTTTCTATATTTATAAATAAAATATTTTATATTTTTTATATTTATAAATGAAATTTATAGCAACTTATATATAAGTTATATTTTCTTTCACATGTACACGTTTTATATAATAATATACAAACATAAAGGATACATGTTCTAATATTGAATATTCATCAATTTGCTTTTATACTCTTTTACCACAATATTAAAAATAATATAAAATTATTAAGTTAACAATAAAAATGTTATGTGACTTTTTTATTACTTTTTATATTTACATAATACAAATGAGGCATTATTTATGAAGTAACCCACCCAAATTTTCAAATTTCTCCGATTATGATAAAATTTGCACAAATTATAGTCCTATCAAAAGTAAAATCGTTGCCCAAATCTTTTGGCCCGCGATCAACAGGCTCTCTGTTAGTAGGAGCTTGAATTTTTATCATTTAGGCCATCGCGTCCAACTTCAAATGTCGATAAGTTCCAGTAGATTACTCCGATTTTTAAAAAATAGGTAGTAGTTTCGAAAGGTCTTTTTACGCTCTTTAATTTTATAAAATCAGTTTTTTTTAAGTCAAAATTTATTTAAGATTTTCGAAGAACAAAATAAAAATCGTTTTTTCTCAAATTTGGACATCTTCAATTTTTGTTGAAAAAAATCTTTAAAAAAATAGAAATCTTTTCCTTTAAAACGAGCGCAGAATCAAGATAGGCAGACTTTTAGTTTTTAAGATACAATCGCTTTTAGGACTGAGTGCGTTATCCACGGAGAAGCTCAGGCGCTGTTGCAAGTGCAGACTGATGATTTGGTCAGTCCTATTGCTTGTGGCCGGGCTCTTGTGGTGACCTATCTCACATATGTATTATAAATATATAAAATACTGGTAAATACAAATAAAGAAGAAAATTTAATTTCACCTATGTTATCTCCAATTGATGCAATCTGTAAAATTTAAGATAAATTTCCGAAAAGTACTCACCCCCGATTTTTTTGAAACTCAGTATATTGAATTTTCAGTGAAATTTAGCATTTGATGTGAATGTAAATAAATCGCAAGTAAATAAAGTAAGAAGTAAAATTTACGGTAATTATTTACTATAACGGACCCAGCTCCAATGACATTGACCTTGACATATGTTGTCAAGGATATAATCCTGAGTAATTTTTCTTTTAACTTTAAATCGGCGGTCATTGTTTATTAAAAAGTTATTAACAAATAAAGTTTGAGAAATAAAACGTAAGTTTTACATAAGTTTGTACTTACAACGCAAGAAGTGAGATTCATCCGCATCAAGACGTTGTATAACTCAAATCAAATTTTCAGAAATAGGTTTGGGTTAAGTTATATCTTCCGGAAGTGGAGCCCCTCCCGTAGGGAGAGCGGAACCCACTGCGTTCACGCATACACTTTCCCATTCACACAACAATCGTGAGGTGAATCTCGCTTCGCGTTGTAAAGTATATGCGTAGACACAATAGGTTCCGCCCCTCCATCCCCCCCCCCCTACGGAGAGGCTCCACTTCCGGAAGATATAACCTAACCCAAACTTATTTCTGATATAAAACTAAAATTTGATTCAAGTTACGTTATATATTGGGTTGAGTAAAAAGTAATTGCGTATTTTTGCAACAGATGGCATTAGTTCAATTTTGGCAGTACTAGAGTCATTCACACATATGTTTGTCATATATCGTTTAACAGCTGACGGTTTAAGCTTCATTCTAAAAAAATTGAGCGATTTGGTTGAGTTTTGGAGATTTTACAACAAGTTGAAGATGGAAGACCAAACTGTGCATTTTCGCCACATTTTACTGTTTTACTTCCGTAAAGGGAAGAACGCGCGTCAAGCTTGTGAAAAATTGCGTAAAGTTTACGGTGACGATGCTCTACAAGAACGTCAGTGCCAAAATTGGTTCAAGAAATTCCGCGCTGGTGATCTTGATCTCAAAAATGCTCTTCGGTCAGGAAGGCCCACCGAGGTTGATGACGACAAAATAAAGGCATTGATCAAGTCAAACCCACGTTACACGACACGAGAGATTGCAGAAACATTGAAGATCAGTCAAAAAAGTGTTCACGTCCACCTAAAGAAGCTGGGATACGTAAGCAAGCTCGGTATTTGGATTTCTCATGAACTCAAAGAAGTTCATTTAACGGTGCGTATAAACATCTGCGATATGCTCATGAAACGTGAAGAAAACGATCCTTTTTTGAAACGAATGATAACTGGTGATGAGAAGTGGATTGTTTACAACAATGTGGAACGCAAACGGTCTTGGTCCCGACGTGATGATTCGCCTCAAACGACTTCGAAAGCAGAACTTCATCAGAGGAAGGTTATGCTCTCAGTGTGGTGGGATTGGAAGGGTGTGGTGTTTTTTGAACTCCTACCAAGGAATAATCAATTCGGATGTGTACTGTCGGCAATTGGACAGTTTGAACGAATCTGTCATCCAGAAACGTCCGGAGCTCGTCAATCGTAAAGGAGTTGTATTCCATCACGACAACGCGAGACCACACACATCTTTGGCGACCCATCAAAAATTATTGGAGCTTGGATGGGATGTGTTGCCCCACCCAGCATACTCGCCTGACCTTGCGCCGTCAGACTTCCACTTGTTTCGCTCTCTTCAAAACTCCTTGCGTGGAATAACATTAAATTCAGATGAGACGGTAAATCAGCACCTTGTTCAGTTTTTCGCCAACAAAGACAGATCCTTTTACGAACGGGGAATTATGAAGCTCACCAAAAGATGGCAAAAGGTCATCGAACAAAACGGAAAATATTGTATATCATTGATTGATCTTTGTTCTTTATATGTAAATAAATGACTTTGAAAAACATACAAAAAGTACGCAATGACTTTTTACTCAACCCAATAACTCAAACCAAACTTTTATTGCGAATCTAACTACAACTTTAAATATCTCAAAAATTATAAAAGACCGCCGATTAAGTTATAAGAAAAAGTTACTGAGGATTATATCCTTGACAACATATGTCAAGGTCAACATCATTAGAGCTGGGTCCGTTATAGTAAATAATTACCACCAAAGTAAGATCATTGCAAAAAAAAACATTTAAAAACATAGATATTTTTTTCACTGTTTGATTGAAAATATATGAATCCAATAGCTTTATGAATAATTATATTGCCGCATAAAAATCTACAAACATCTCTTTGTGTAAAGTAGAAATTTTGAATCGGATATTTCCAAATATATACAGGATGAGTCATTTTAATAAATACACGCGAATATCTCGTAAAGTAAGCAAGATAGAAAAAAATGTTTTATACAAAAGTTGTAGGGTTCAGAGGAGGACACATGATGAAAATATGGACTTGACCTTGAATGACCTTTTCAAGGCCAAGTCAATGTGATCGATGTTTTCTTAAATGGAACCCCCATTTTTTATTGCATATTCTTGTAGCTTATCTCGAGAGCTTTTCAAAACAATATAATAAAGTATTATTTTATTAAGTACTTTTTGAGTTATTTTATATTTTAATCTGACTTATTTTGATTTAAAAAATAAAATATCTCGTAAAATATTTAGTTTTCAATACTCTTACCGTAATACTTTTATGTACAGAATAATGAGACAAATCAATTAGTGTAAAGAAAAAAATAAATAATTGTTTAAAAAAATATATTGTAATAATTACATACTTTTTCTTAAAAACAATTATTTTTTTATACTAATTAATTGGAAAATTAATAAGTTAACGTTAATGCATTTAAAAATAATTAGTTTAATTGTAAGTTAAAAGTTAACACGTTTAAAATTAACTATATTAAATTAAAAGTTATTAACTTTAAAACTTTTTAACTTAACTTTTAACTTTTTAACTGATTACTACCCAACCCTGAGTATAAGTATACAATTAATAAGTATACAAATTTGTAATAAGAAGAAATTATCTTTTTTTTCTTGGCAGAATCTTCTAAGATTGATAAGTTTTATTTCTCACTGTTATTATTATGATATTATGGTCGATTTTAGTTATTTCACTAGATTCAATAAAACCGTTCAGTTGGACACATAAAAATGCACATCATTTAGTTGCACAACAATCAGTTGCACATCGTTCAGTTACACACCCTTCAGTTGAACACATAAAAATGCACATCGTTCAGTTGGACACATAAAAATGCACACTGTTTAGTTGCACACAGTTCAGTTGCACATCGTTCAGTTGCACACCGCTACTTTGCACTCTGTTCAGTTGCATACGCAAACATGGGAAAATGTATGCGTGGATACAGTGGGTTCCGTCCCCCTACGTGGGTGCTCCATTTCCGGAAGATATAACCTAACCCAAACCTATTTCTGATTTAAAACTAAAATTTGGGGTCGCCATTTCTTTTAAACCAATTAAACAATATACATACACAGAAACATGGAAAAGTGTATGCGTGGACACAGTGGGTTTCTCCCGTCCTACGGGAAGGGCTCCACTTCCGGGAGATATAACCTAACCCAAATCTATTTCTGATTTAAAACTAAAATTTGTGGTCGCCATTTCTTTTATACCTATTAAACAATATACTCGGCGTCAATATTGCACGCGGCCTCAACGGTGCGCACGTGAACGGTGTGCAACTGAGTGGTGTGCAACTGAACGATGTGCAACTGAACGCTGTGCAATTGAACGGTGCGCAACTGAGCTGTGTGCAACTAAACAGTGTGCATTTTTATGTGTTCAACTGAAGGGTGTGCAACTGAACGATGTGCAATTGATCGGTGTGCAACCAAACGGTGTCTAAATGAATTTTCTTTTGTGTACAAAAGCTACTGTCCAAAATTATTGTGTCTAAATGCACTGTGTTCAATTGAATCGTGTGCAAAGTCTCGTGTCCATTTGCAACGTGTCCAAATGCACCGCTCCTTTAACTAGCACGGAGAAAATTTTATATTAATTTATAATATAATTTTAAATTACATTTTATTATTTTTTATATTATCGGTGGACCATCATGACTTTATAGAATAAATTATAGTATAACATAGTAAAACTTAGAACTAACACTTATCTAATGTTTTATCTTTTGCCATAGTAAAAATTCATGGGGGCAAAGTTATAATCTTTATCTATGTATAATTGTAAAACGTTATAATGCTAAATCTCAATTTTTACAATTGGAACAACAATATAAATTCGGATATGTTTTCCTTATTGTTCTCATGTCCACATGCAAACGTCGGCATATTTATTCGTTTAACATATCTATATTATAATAGAAACGCAATATAATTTAAAAGAAAGAAATGGTATTTATAGTTGAATTTATAAGTTTATATTTAAGATATCTTAAATATGATATCTTAAAATATCATTAGCAAATAAGAAAATCACATTAGCATCTTAAAGACGTTTTAAAATGATGTTAATACAAGAATTAATTATAAATATAAGTACCTGCCAGTAAGTACATGATTGTATTTTTTGTAAAAGTTATTTTATTATTTCACACAATCATTTTATCATCCCACAAAATTATTTTCAAATTTGATCAAAACAATAAGACTGATAATAAGATAGAAGATATAAAAGAAATAGAAAAAAAGAAAAGTGTACAGTATTTTATTAAACCATTCTATATCTTTTTCCATATAATTTCAATTAATTTAACAGCAGCTCAGAGATATTAATTATAAATAGATGAGATACATCATATTTAAAAATAATAAATCAGATAGAAAAATATAAATAAATAATAAATGATAAAGAGCGTAAATCGAATAATTACTTATCAAATATTTTTCTTTTTTTTTAATTTCTTCACAGTACTTCTATAATATAAACTACAGCCAAAGCAAGCTTTAAGGCGAACAGTTGCCGAAGTCAAAACGTGCAAATTTTGTCGAGCCTGTAGCAATTGAACGGCAAACCGAAGCCAAAAGTGTACTTGCGACCGTTACAAGTGTTTACAAGATTTGCGCGTTTTGGCTAATTCTTGAAAACAACTTTTATCGCTTTCCCCTTTTCCTTCAATTTTTAATAAACAATTACCGAATTTGAAATGATTTCGGCTTTTGGCAACACTGCTTTTTATCACATAGATAAAGTAATTTTTGTGAAACTGACGCTCAAGCCATATTCTAAAGTGGAAAAAGGTTATTTTTACTATGATATGGATTAAAAATTTACTTGATATTTTTTATTTTTGTTTGGAAATAACTTTTATCTAGTAAGTTTTTGCTTTATAACATTTTTACTATGAGAAAGTGAAAAAATTGCTTTATTGTTTTTAAAATAATGACCATTTACACTTTAAACTTATAATTTTTTGATGGTCCGCAGCTACTGCGACATTATAGTAATATTTAATATAAAATTTTCTCCGTGAAGCAAAATAAAGTAAACTTCTGATTGTTTTGTTAGGTATTTAATACTCGAATGAAGCTCCATTATATTTTTAAGAATATCAGTAAAAAGAAAAATATATTGATACACAGCATCAAATAACAAATTTTTTAGCTATACTATTTCCCAAACCTATATTATATTATAATTATTTATATATTTAATTTAAAAATTTTAAAAGTAATTGAGCGATAACACACATGCTTAAAAAAAATTTTATTTGTGGCACTAATAAATTTATCCAGTTTATTCGTTATCTCTAAACTACAAAAATACGTGATCAAAAGATAAAATTACGTTAAATATATGAGAGAGAGAGGGGAAAGGGGGGAGAGAGAGAGAAGGAGAGAGAGGGAGGGAGGGAGGGAAAGAGGGGCAGAGAGGGAGAGGGGGAAAGAGGGAGAAAGAGAGAGGTTATCGCTATTTGCCAAAGCTTGATCCTATTAGCTATTAGGTATGATAATGTCTGCCAATATAAAAACCAGTTTGGATTCAAGGTTTTGTCTTACATTATGACTATTTATTTGATTTGGAATTAAAAATAGCAATAGGTTAGGTTGATTTGGAATTAAAAATAGCAATAGGTTACGTTAGATGGGGCTGCTCTTCCAAATGGGGCACTCCGCCGATTAGGATGAATCTTTTCAGGTAGCTTCAAGAGATCATATTAAGATCAACTGTCAATATCATATATATGGGTTTTGCATGGTTCAAAAGTTATAAACAAAAGTATCACTGAAAATCGTAAAAATCGACAAAAGAAAATCCGACTCCAATGGCCTTGATCTGGACATATATTATCAGATTATATCCCTGAGTAACATTTAATAGCTTTTAATAGATTGACGCCATCATTATTTTAAAATAAGCCGTACTTCTGTGCACACAATATTTCTTTTTTAATAGAAGTTCAAAGTTTTTAGCCCACAAATATCAATATCGAGACAAGAATCAAGTCGTTGTGCACTTTTTTTATATAGAGCATCTGTTTCGGTAAGTGCAGCATTGCATTCTGTACATATTAAAGAGTATATAACATCAGTTTTGATTGGCACTTTGTACACCGGAATATACAACCGCCATATTTGTTACTTCCCTTGTGTTGAGGCAAAACCGGGTACTTATACATTTGATATAATGAAAAAAGAACTATTATCCTGATTTTGTGTCTCTACAAAAAGCAGTTGAAAACGAAAACTAACTCTCGGAAAAAAAACTACTAAGAAAAAAGCTTTTTGAAATCCCTAAAGTTAAAAAATTAAATAAGAAAATCCTGCAGCAATGTCGAACAAGAGGATATCTTTATTTGTGATTCTTGTCAACAGAATACTTTATATTGTATGTTGATTAAACTAAATCTAGATTTTGTAATTACACGGTGTTTTGCATAATTTCAAATTATTCAGATTATTCAAAGTATTCAGTTTGACTTTACCGATAGGACAAAATCGGATACTTTGACTTCTCCGCAAAATCTTGTTATTCTTGGTAACCAAACATTTTTTTTCAGCAACTAGCCTTATTTTCTTATAATTTAAAGTTCACTAAATACTACTAACGGTCGGCAAAATTTTTTGTACTCTCAGATTTTTTATAGGAAGACAAATCCAAAAAGGTACCCGGTTTTATCTTACTTTCCCCTATATGTAATTTATCCATTTATTTATCCAGGAGGGACGGAGCCCTTCACCCGCCCACCCCAAAAAAACTAACCTAACTTAATCCATTTCCTAGAGAAAAAAAACACTTCAGTACGGAACGAGGTCCATATTTCTACAATTCAAAATGGGTTTGCAACTTTCCACGTAAAGCTAGGTTTACTCCCAAATCATATTTTAGTTTTAAATCAGAGATAAGTTTGGATTAGGTTATATTTTCTGAAAGTGGAGCCCCCCCGGAGGGAGGAGGGCAGGAGACAGAACCCACTGTGTCTATACATGTATTTTACAAGACAAAGTAAAGTTCACATGGGTTTGCAACTTTCCATGCAAAGCTAGATCCATCTTCAAATTAAATTTTAGTTTTAAATCAAAAATAAATTTGAGTTAGATTATATCTTCCGGAGCCCACCGTAAGAGGGGCGAAACCCACTGTATCCACGCATGTATTTGGCAACACGAAAATAAAGAATTACATTTTTTTACAGGTAGCTTCTAAAAACTTTTTTGTTCATAGTTCTTTCGTAAACAATGAGTGACAACCAGAATCTATTAAATGTTACTCAGAGACATAGTCTTGGTAACATATGTCAAGGTCAAGGTCATTGGAGTTGGATTTTCTTTTGTCGATTTTTACGATTCTCAGTGATATTTTTGTTTATAACTTTTGAACCCTACAAAACCCACATATACGACTTTGACAGTTGGGTTTAATATAATCTCTTGACCCAGATAGCCAAGAATGTTAAAATCACGTTTTGCCAAAACTTTGCGACAGGTGTGCTTTAATTTTGACAACAATTGTCTAGCAAACATTTGTCTTGTTTTGGTTTGTCAAAAAGTTTGAAGCAAATTGACGGCAAAATTTTTTTTCTCACGATGCTGTAAATAATAGAAAAAGGCTTGCTCGTAAATTTTACGCAAAGAAGAACACGTATGATGCTATTCACGGTGTAACACAAACTTCACATCAATTAGTAGCAAATTTTGTTATACACGCTATAGTAGCAAATTTACGACAAGAACAGTGCAAACCTTATTGTACACAATATGATAACATATTTACGAAAAGAACAGAACAAAGTATACTCTGGCACAACGAGATGCAAAATTCACGCAAATAACAAAGCAAACCTTGACATGCATGGCATGACAGCAAATTTACAACTTTACTTTATTACAAACTTTACAAAAATATAGTATTCAGCCGATAATTCGTTTGTTCATCGTTATGCGACGCGCTATATGCATCCATCTCGTATTTTATTTTTAGTCATGAGAAGTATATAAAGCTTGCAAAAAGCAACTGACAGAAGATTAAAAATATAATTATTTCTATCCGTTCAATTACTAATACAATCCCAAACATAGGGAATTAAGATATTGGACTGATTGTCTCTCTTAGATCGGGCAGATAAATGTCTAAAAAAGTTTAAATCATCCCTTTATTGTTTACTTAAAATGTAAATCTATATATATATATAAAATTCATATATTCATTATATTATGAATTCATTTTCAATTATTCATATATTATCATCATCTCATATAATTATAATAAATGCCACTTAAGACTCTTGTCTGCTCGGTCGCATATTTTTAAACAACGCATCAAAAAACATGATGGATTGCTTCACAAAAAATATTTCTCTCTGCGAGATTTATCGTTCCTCAGAGTTTGTCGCAGAGTTTCTGAATCATTCTATACAGAGAATTATCACAAATTTGCTATGATGTCGTACACGGCAAGGTTTGCCCTATTCTTGTCACAAATTTGCTGTCATCCCGTGCACGGCAAGGTTTGCTCTATTCTTGCCACAAATTTGTTGTCATGCCGTGCCCGACAAGGTTTGCCCTATTCTTGCCATAAATTTGCTGTCATCCCGTGCACAGCAAGGTTTGTCCTGTTCTTGCCACAAATTTGCTGTCATGCCGTGCACCGCAAGGTTTGCTTTATTATTTGCATAAAATGTGCGTCACACTATTGCGACAAGCCTTGCCAGCAAAAGCTAAGCTTTTTGTGGATACACCTTGTCACAATTTTGCTGTGAAGTAAAGACATGCTCGAGTTTGCTGCAAACTTTGCGCAAAGTTTGCATCATTTTGCTTGCTGGGAATGTATCTTAATTTCTCTACTTGTAAGTTCTCTCTACTTAAAGTTTCATCCCAGTTGGCGGGGTGTCCCATTTGGAAGAACATTCTTTTTATTTAGTTAGCGCAACTTTTTAATATCACTATTTTTGTGAATTTTTGTAAATATCTTCGACTATATACCTTTAGGCTGCTAATGGGCAACCATTGTACGATTCAAGATCTCAGCACCGCCAGGACCCAAATGGCCAAGCCAAGAACTAATAATTAAATGAATCACTTATTCTGAGTTCTGACTTTAAATTATTTGCAAGAAAAAGAATTGAAATATAACGCTATAATGAGTGTAACAAAAAAGTTATTTAATATTTATAGGATAGAAAATAAATTGAAAATGAAATACTCGTTCCAAAAATTTAGTCAAATGTGATAAGAAATATAAATCTGAATAAACTTTCTAACAATTTTAATATGCACGTAATGAATATTGTGCATGACTTGTTAAACAATTACAAATATGAAGTAATAAAAACGATAATAGAATTATGCTTAAAAATAAAATTCTATTATTTTGGAAAAGAATTTATGTGAAAATTTGACTTATGTTTGAAAAGATTTAACGAAAATAATTTTGTTCAAAAGACAGTAATTGTAAATTATAATAAAAAATTGTTTATATTCTTTTATGTAAGATTGCGTTTTTTATTTTATTAATTTTTTTTATTTTCAAGTATATTTTATTGCATTATTTTGATTTCTTTTTTTTTTAATAGAGTACTTATTGCTTTTTTTCATATTAAATTTTTAAATCAATTTAAATTTTAATAATAAATAATAACGAACCATTTTTTTATTTCAGTTATAACACTTTTTCTCACTTCAAATTCTTCTCTTGCAAGTAATTCATAGTCAAAATATACGATTATTAATTCTTGGCTTGGCTATTTGGGGTCTAGGGACGCTGAAATCTTGGATCGCGGCATTTCACATTGCTTAAATGGGAAAAGTGGGGGTCGTTAGCAATCTATAAGTATATAGTCAAAGGTAAATACATATAACAATTTACATATAACATAACAATTTATGTGTACACTCAAGGACTGGTGTCCTTCGGTGGTTAGATGTATACATGTATGAGAATCGAAAATATCACGCATACATACGGATCGCTCATGTATGTATATGTATGTATCATTTGAAGCGCAAAAATCATGCAGCGAAAGAGAAAGTAGTAGGAGGCGTTCCGAAATTGCATCCTTATCGCCTTATGATCAAGAGATAAAGCAATGCAAAACGTAATACCAATTAATGATGTCCTATATCTGTTTCTCTCCAATTGAATGCGAGTGAGACAGTTATAAGACATCGCGCTGGTTGGACATCGCTTTCGGCTATCATACATGTATACATCTAGCCGTTTATCTAGAGATACCATTCCTGCCCTTGAGTGTACTTGGTATATTTATACGTGTGAGTGTGTGGGCATGCGCGACTGGCTAGGTATATGTGCGTGATATATAACATAACATACGACATTCTATACCTTACCGGTCCTTTTTTGTAACTAATTTCGTATATGCTTGAGATATTACACAACGAGATAAAATTGAATAATTATTCAATGGGAAAGAGTGAATTAGACGGTATACAAAAGGCATATCAAGAACAGTATATGTTTAGTGCTCTAATGTATACGATTCTATTCAGTTTTCTTTAATAGAGTCCTGAAAAAGGACTTTTCACATTTATTTTTCTATCAAAGATATTCTAGGATTTATAATTATTCTTTTTTTATGTTAATCCTTAGGGAGGAGCTCCACTTCCGGAAGATATAATCTAATTCAAACCTATTCTTGATTTAAAACTAAAATTTGGTTTGGGTTAGGTTAGTCCGTCTCTCCCTCTCCAACTTCACTTTACAATGACTATACAAACAACAATTTAATACTAATGATTATTACGGATGTATGTGTGTTATCGATTATAATTAAGTATGATAAATGGGTAATTATATATGATTATGCTTATATTAATGCTTCATAACTTTTGCACGGATCGTGACCGCCACTTTTTTCAAGGTCAAGGACATCCGTGAGGTTGCCCACTTTATGCATAATTACTCTATTTGTACATTCTTTTTTAAAAAAATTACTATAATTAAAATTAAAATATATTATTATACGCTTGTGCTGTGCTATAAACTGTCTGACTAATCCGTCTTGTATCTTGATTATATATCAAAAGCGAAAAATGTAAAAAGGAATCCAATATATTCAAATGCATTTGTCAAAGGATTGCCATCATATAGTTATTTGTCATGCATCATAAGCAGTTACAGATATAAGTAACATTGGTGAAACACAGTTTGTAAGATTAATGTGTATAAATCTTATAAATTTCTATTTATATTCTATTTCTATTTCTATCTATTTTTTAAAATAATTTATAAATATTTATAATAAATATATTTATTTTTCAATGGAACTAGAAAAATTTTTCAAGCTGTTAAGATTTTGACAAAGCTTGCAGCAACATGTTTATTGCAAACCAACATATTGTAACCAATCCTTGTCTCGATACTAAAAAGAACAAAATAATCAATAATATCAATTTTAATAATAAATTTCATCTGTCAAATATATATACTAAATAGCATTCCAACGGGTGGAAAAATACAATGTAACAGATCTATTATACTCAATTATGATACTGAAATATGCTTCATCTATTTCAAGCATTAGCATCGAAACATGAATTGATTACAATATGTTGATTTGCAATAAACATAATACTACAGGCTTTGTCAAAATCTTATCAACAGCTTAAAAAATTCTTCTAGTTCCATTGAAAAATAAATGTATATTTATAAATTATTCATAATACCATGCATTAATCTTACAAATTGCATTTCACCAATGTTATTTATACTTATCTAGTTACATATAATGACAAATAACTATATGATGACACTCTTTTAACAAATACACTCAAATATATTAGATTCTTGAGTGTATATTTTACTGCTTGCAGTTATCCATACTGGTTTTTGACAGGTATTTGACGTTAAATTTTCCAGAATGCAACATTATATAACGCAGCACTTTTATATTTATAAAAAAGTAAAGCTGCAAAATTCTTCGTGCTACTTCTGAATAGTTGAATCAGGTATAGAATACACGCACGCACGTACATCTTATAGTAAATATATTATAGAATACCTCTTTCTTATAAACATATGTATTGCGATGTTTTCTTCTGTTTTTACACATAGCATGAATTACTTTTGTAATGTTTTATTTTTCTCTAATATAAATAAAATATACCAGATCTAACTATCTACAAGTATTACGAAGAATTTTGTAGCTTCACTTTTTTATAAATAAAAGCGTACGAACATTGCATTCTGGCATTTTGCGAACTTAATCTATATCTATCAAAAGCAAATATGGATGCGAGCAGTAACATCACGAAGCGCTATTAGCGCAATCTTTCGTCAAAGACGCCAAACGTACTAGAATACACTGTTATTATTACATGTGTATTGTATACGTGTATATACAGGGTGTCCCATTTTAATCTCCTCAGGCAAATATCTCAAAAACCAAGCCCGGAAGAGAAAAATGTTTCAGACAAAAGTTGTTTGGTTTCGAGGGGGCCATAAGATGGTACCATTGGTTTGACTTTGAAAAAACATTTGAAGGTCATATAAAGGTCAACTTTAAAATCTTGAATGGAAACCCCCATTTTTTATTTAGTATTCTTGTAGCTGACATTGAGAGCTTTCCAAAACACTACAATAAAGTATTTTTTCATTAAGTACTTTTTGAGTTATTTTATATTTTAGTATGACATATTTTGATATAAAAAATAAAATATTTCGTAAAATATTCAGTTTTCGATAATCTTACCGTAATACTTTTATGTACAAAATAATGAAACAAATTAATTAGTGCCAAAAAAAATAAATAATTGTTTAAAAAAATACATTGTAAATAATTTTCTTAAAAAAAAAATTTTTTTTAATACTAATTGATTTGTCTCATTATTCTGTACATAAAAGTATTACGGTAAGATTATCAAAAACTAAATATTTTACGAGATATTTAATTTTTTATATCAAAATATGTCAGATTAAAATATAAAATAATTCAAAAAGTACTTAATAAAAAAATACTTTATTATAGTGTTTTGGAAAGCTCTCGATGTTAGCTATAAGAATACTAAATAAAAAATGGGGGTTTCCATTTAAGATTTTAAAGTTGACCTGTACATGACCTTCAAATGATTTTCCAAGTTAAAATCATTGTCACCATCTTATGGCCCCCTCGAAACCAAACAATTTTTGTCTGAAACATTTTTCTCTTCCGGGCTTGGTTTTTGAGATATTTGCCTGAGGAGATTAAAATGGGACACCCTGTATATGTATGTGTAGCACAACTATTATATTCTATTGCATATGTTGTGTACATATATAGCGGTAAAGGGGATGATGATGGTGACGATGATGGTGACGATAACGGTGACGTTTCTTAAATGAAAATATCCATATTTCGACTTTGCTTCGTAATATCTCTGCTGTATAGAACATGCAGAGCGAAAATAAAGACACTTTCCTTATATGAATCAAACTCAAGCTACTGATTAAGCCTATCAAAAATTCGATCAGTTCAGCTGTTATTCAGATCTGATAATCTAAGGTACTCTTAATTATCCGACTCGCGTATAGATATCCGGGGTGCCTCGCTGTTGCTGCGCTATAAATATACATTTATTTTTCAATGAAACTAGAAGAATTTTTTAAGCTGTTGATAAGATTTTGACAAAGCCTATAGCATTATGTTTATTGCAAATCAACATATTGTAGTCAATTCTTGTTTCGATGCTAATACTTGAAATAGATGAAGCATGTTTCAGTATCATTAATTAATATAGTAGATCTGTTACATTGTATTATTCCATCTGTCGGAATGCTATTTGGTATATATATTTGATCTTTACTTCGCGTAATTTGGCACGATATACTACCGTATTTCTTGATAGTGTAATACTTAAAATTAACTAGATATTCTTCTCAATAGAGGATGTAGTCGAGAGAGTGCATAACTCAATGGCTCAAAAATATACTTTACTTCTTAACAGAGACGAATAAAGAAAGGTATGTATATTGCTGCGTCCCTGGATGTCCCTGGAGCGCGTTGCCAAGGGAGTTTGTTGATCAACAAGGGCAGAGACGATCTCTCGGAGACGGCACATCCAAGGACGCAACAATATAAATAAATAAATAAATAGATAATATAACTAAATGTATGTGTATATATATAAATGTGGCATGCGCCCATGCAGGCTCACAATAGAGTTCAGTTTGAACCATTTAATTTGATATATATTTGTCACGATTTATCTCTTTTATTTTAAAAGATAAAAGGGGATGACCAATTTAGGTGGGACACTTTGTATATCTAATCACATAATCAGTTAATATTAATAAACTGATTACTAATAGCAAATTTTTTCACTGCTACACACAAATTATTTAACTTTTTTAAAATAAAATATTTCATGAGTTGTTAATTAGTTTATTTAAAAAAATTATTACATTTAATGATAATTATTTAGTATAGCGGATCCAGCTCCAATGACGTTGACCTTGACATATGTTGTCAAGGATATAATCCTGAGTAACTTTTTCTTATAACTTAATCGGCGGTCTCTTATAATTTTTAAGATATTTAAAGTTAAAGTTAGATTCAAAACGAAAATTTGGTTTGAGTTATACAACGTAACTCGCGACCCAAATTTCAGTTTTAAATCAAAAGTAGGTTTGGGTTAGATTATATCTTCCGGAAGTGAAGCTCCCCGTACGGGGAGAGGGGGGGGCGGAACTGTGTCCTGTAATATGTCCCGTATATTATGTAAAGACCTTATTTCACATTCAAATCAGGATCCTGATACGGATGGACCTCGCTTCTTGCGTGGAAATTACAAACCTAAAATTACGTGTAAAAATTACGTTTTATTTTTTAAATTTTATTTGTTAATAACTTTTTAAAAACAATGACCGCCGATTAAGTTATAAGGAAAAGTTACTCAGGATTATGTCCTTGACAACATATGTTAAGGTCAACATCATTGGAGCTGAGTCCGCTATACTAAATAATTACCATTAAACTAATCAGCTTATATCAGTTAAATTAATGTACCCGATATGTAATACAATTACACAAAATCAGAAAACAAAAGTTTAAAAAATTTGAATCCCATTATTTGTTATATAATATAATATAATCTATCTTTTTTACTAAAAAAGTTTCAAAATTGTGTAATAAAAGAAATAAAAATATAAGAATTTACTTAGTTAACATTATTTTTTTCCTGATTATTTAAATATAAAATGTTATAATAAGGAATGTATACAATAAGACAAAATACAATGTGACAAATAAAAATCGCGAATTAATTTTTTTGCAAAAGTACGACTAGCGCATTCTCTCGGAGAATTATTAAATTAGTTGATATCGACGTTTGTCTTGAACGTGCAAATATTTAAATGTAGCGTCGAGTAGTTATTGATGAGTTATTTCAGTTTTCGTTGAAAAAATTTCCTTTTTGTCGTATCGTGATTTTCAAGATGGAACACAACACGTTGAATTTTGTTTAAAACTTAAAAAATCCACAATTTAAACGTTTAAAAT
This sequence comes from Polyergus mexicanus, assembly GCF_030449975.1. Classification (NCBI taxonomy): domain Eukaryota; kingdom Metazoa; phylum Arthropoda; class Insecta; order Hymenoptera; family Formicidae; genus Polyergus; species Polyergus mexicanus. The sequence continues at coordinate 6,009,991 of NW_027223326.1, read as the reverse complement.
ATTGAAAAAGACATGAAGATGATGAATTATCCAGACGACAACGTTCAAGTAGCATAAAGCAGTTTAAAGAGAAAAGCGAAATATTAAATGATGAAATAACCATTCAAATAGATGAAAATTATTTTAAAGTCTTTGGCTGAAAATCCTTTATTCAAACCGAAATTGATTGGGAAATAGTGATACAGAAATCTTGACTCAAGATTCGTGCGAAAAGAAAGTGCGTTTGATTTTCTATTTTTGTTTGTGGATGATTTCGTTGTTTTTTTTTTTTTTTTCAAAGAAGAAAATAACAATTTCTTAACATCTCCTATACTCGCCAGATCTTTTTACTGTTTTCTAAAACCATATTACGTTTAAAAATTAATATTTGGAGGATACACCAGAATCCAAAGGAATGAAACGAATGAATTGAATAGGTACCATGGAAAGACCTTTTCAGATTATTTTGAATCATCGTATGATAGCATAAAGCACACATATGTAGACGAAAATCTTAATACAAAAATATCGAGGCTATAGTTTTTAAACGGGAAGCGATTATATTTTACGAATAACAGGGCTGAGATTTTGCGTGCTCAAGCACGGCAAAATGACAAGTGAAAAAAGTGCTTCTATGAATGAAGTGCCTTTTTTATGCTATTGTGATCATAAATTTACAATAGCATTGTCATTATACAATATGTTTTCCGCTTCTCTACGCATTGCATTAATACATTCTTTTTACGATAATAATGGATGTTAAAACTAAAAGCATCTCAAAAATGATTCAAGTAAAAATTCGCAATATGTTTCAACTTCAGCTGTCAAATCGATCAATGTTACCATAAAAGTGTCTACTATCTCGCTTGAGCGCGTGAAATCTCAGCTCTCAATCGTAAAATATAACCGCTTCCCGTTTAAAAATTATTATAGCCTCGACATTTTTGTATTAGGATTTTCATTTTGAAATGGGTAAATATGCATAAAAGGTTACATCTCACCGATTTTATCAACGCTTAAATATGTTGTAGGGGACGTTCTTCTGAGTAATACCCTACAAAAAAAAAATAGGGGAAAGCATTTGTTTAGAAGATATAATAAATTGAATAAATTGTAATAAATTGAAATTTCACAATTCTAATGCTTTCTTTAAAGTATTATAAAATAAAATTAGGAACAGTGATATATTTGTGTACATTTTATTTCTTGTAGAAGACGTAGAAAATGTTTTTGTTTACCTTTACAAGATATGTACAGGGTCATAGATGGGTTATATAACGTAATCCAAACCAAATTTTAGTTTTAAATCAGAAATAGGTTTGGGTTAGATTATATCTTCCGGAAGTGGAGCCCCCCCGTAGAAGGGGTGGGGAACCCACTGCATTCACGCATACACTTTCCCATCCACACAACAATTGTAAAGTGGACCTCGTTTGTAAAGTATATGTGGATACAGTGGGTTCCGCTCCCCCCCCCCCCCTATGGGGGACTCCGCTTCCGGAAGATATAACCTAACCCAAACCTATTTCTGATTTAAAATTAAAATTTGGTTTGAATTACGTTATATAACCCAAATTGTAGCTTAGGGTGGAATTTTGTTGTTGTAGGGGTTCAGGGGGAGGGGTCTTGCCCACATGTTAAAGTCGTAAGCCTTTTTTAATAAAAAAATAATAGATTATTACAGCATATACAAACTATTGTCATATCTTCTAAACAAATGCTTTCTCCCACTTTTCTCTTGCGGCGAATTACTCAGAAGAACCTCTGCTACAACATATTTAAAGGGCGATAAAATTGGTAAGGTATAACTTTTTATGCATATTTACCTTGAAATGTTCTAAGGAATCTGCTATTAAGAGGAAGTACGATAGTTTAGGACACTCTGTATACTTCCATAATGCTTAAATTTTCCCAATCTGAAAATTTTTTATTCATGGTTTTTTTGCATCTTTCCTGCATCATTGCCTAATTATTTATGCCATAGTTATCAAAATTGTCGATATTTTTTTTGTTCTTGAAGAATAGTAAGAAAATGTATATAATATATGTACAATGAATGCAGTGTGTGTATTGGAAAAAATCTCAATATCTTAGGAAAATAAATGAATAAATAAATAAAAATTTTAATCTCTCTCTTTTTTAAAATATGTAAAGGTCTATCTTAAAATAAATCTTGCTTGCTTATTTCATGCAATCATCATTAGATCGCATATTTTGACATTTCGAAGAGGGTTAATAACGATGTGAGTGATTTAATTCAGTTTTATTTTATAGATATTCAAAATGTCGTGCTTCAACTTTAATATATTTCTGAATTCTTTTTTCAAAATTTATTTGTAATTTATCAGAGACGTGTTGATTATGAAATATATCAGCTAAAACGGCGATTAGGATTACATCTTCCTTTATGTGAATAAATATTCTTTATATGAATGATCTTTTTTATTTGAATACTTCGTATAATAATAGTAAACAATTGACGCGTTGTGTAATCATATGATAAATCAGAAAAAGGTCATTTAAAGATCATATTATTTATTACGATTAAATTTATATTAATATTATCTATTAACTTTTTTTATAGAAATAATTTGATTCTCATTTAAAAAACCGAAGATGATTTTTAAATTTTGACAATTACAAATAATAAAAAAGTTTTGGATTATGCAATATATAGCCTCATTCAAACTATGCAACATCTGCCTGAAAAACTCTTCTCTAAAATTAATATTTAATAGTTATCGAAGTGATTCCAATTCATGCCCCATTCTCTATAATTATATTTGTAAGCATTGATAAACACTTCCTTTTTTTAATTCTAGGAATTTTTATTTGAGATTTGTTAAATAATATATGGCATAAATTTATTTATATTGCTATTTAATTCTCTTAGCGTTTGTGAAATATTAAACTAGATGATCTCTGCGTCAGAAGATAAAAAAACCACAAAAAATTAGCATTATGATGAGACGAGAGAAAACAAGAGAATTCATCTTTACGCGTTTTTTAAAGATTTCTTTTAAGAGTATAAATTTTATTAAGCTCTAAAAATTTTCCTCAAAATAATTTGTTTAAACGTCTTCTAAAACTATTCTGCGCAGATCGTGTTAGAATAATTGGCGTTATTTCATAAAAAAAAGTTGATTAGGATTTAATAAATTTAATTTTGAAGATAAAATCACACACACACAATAGAACATATTTTTCGAGTACAATGTTCAAAAGTCACCAAAATTATCTATCCATGAGTTATCCTAAAATAAGTTATCTTAGAAAAATGTACATCTTTTCTTTGTTTTTTTACATGCGTGTTTTCTTTAAGTTTTTGTCCGTCAAGTTAAATTGACGATATAATAGGATAAAGTTAAATAAAATACAGGTTGCAATTGTTTTCAAATAACCTTTATCAATGGCTGATGATTTTGGAAAATTGAGAAAATAAATTATCCAGCAGATCTCGAAAGATGATGAATATTCTCTAAGAAAAACTCGAGAAAAAATAATATCATAGAGAAAATAATCTCTCGATAAAATTAGCTCACCAATTATGAAAATTAATAATTTATTATTTCTTGATAAAAAAAATTTGTATAATCACAAGTTACATACGCGCGAAAAATTATATAGTATAATACAATTAAAGATGATAATATGAAATATTGTCATATCATAAACTAGCTATATCATTAAACTAACTATATTATTAATAAATTAATGGTACCAAACCATTTTCCATTCAATGATTAAAATTGGGACAAATAGATAAAAAGTGGGAATAATTTCGACGTCATATATAGGGTGGCCTACGTAAAGTGTTACAAGCTAATAACTTTAAAAATATTCGTCAAATCAAAAAATTGTTCAGGAAAAAATTTCATATTTTCGAGGGGCTTTCTAATTATGTAAACATAAAATTGGCCCCACTTCCCTTCTAAAAGGGGCGAAGAGTAACTTCAAAATTTTTAATGGAAACTTCCATTTTTTATTGCATATTTTTATAGCTTACCTCGAGAGCTTTTCAAAACACTATAATAAAGTATTTTTTCATTAAGCACTGTTTGAGCTATACGGTAAGATTATCGAAAATTGAATATTTTACGAAATATTTTATTTTTTATACCAAAATAAGTCAGATTAAAATATAAAATAAATACTTAATGAAAAAATACTTTATTATAATGTTTTGAAAAACTCTCGAGGTAAGCTATAATACAAGAATGTGTAATGAAAAATAGGGGGTTCCATTTAAAAAATTCAAAGTGATTTTTATATGACCTTGACGGTGCTATTCAAGGTCATACTAATATTATTATATAATGCGCCACTTAGAGCTTTACAACTTTTGTATGAAAGATTTTTCACGAAAATGCGTTGTTTCCTCAAAAAACTGTTGATACAGGCGCTTTGTTACATCCTGTATAAGATAAGTATATATAAGGTTTGTGTTTCAGTTGCGGAAATTACGGTGGTGACGACGCATACGCTAAGTATAAAATGGAGATTTTATATTTACGGCGAGACCTAGGTAAGGAGAATGGAAGTGCATGTATGCGCATTGCATGAATTCAGCGGAAGAAAGTTCTTCCGTGTTTGTCCGGCCTGTGTTGCATAATACTTTCGTTGCAGATGAAGGAAAGTGTCTCCTTCTCTCTGTTCTTCTGTCTTTCGTTCTCTCCCTCCTCTTTTCCCTTTTCCCTTCTTTTCTCCGCTGCAGCAGTGGGAATTAAGTACATCCGGCAGAATTCTTACTTTCTTACTCTTGCATGTAACAGTCAAAGTATATACACCCAAACAACTTTAGTAATCGAAATTTATTGTCGGTATCTTTTTTATCGTGTCGTCGATGTAAATGTGTTTTTTCTATTTAAATTTGTGTAGATTTGAAATAAATAAAGTGTCAACCGGGAGATAAAATCGTTTTCTCATGACGGGACGCGCGCGAGCGGATGTTATCGGTAAATAACTCCGCGAGCGTATAAAACGAAGACTCGAGTTACAATTGAGTTTAAAGGCAACAGCTGGTTCCAACAGATTCAATTACAGCTTCTGCTTAAATACACGCCATCGACAGCGTATCTAAAGTGTTAAGCGGATTCCACTCATCAAGTTCTCCGAAACAGCTCTGCCAACCGTCTCTTCTTGCGTTCATCTCTGGAAAATTTTTAGCCGGACGTACTCAAATTTACCTGTTGACAGCTTTTCTTCATCGTTGCTACTACATATGTTAGTATATTTATTATTTTGAAGTTACATTATTATAATTTTCCTTTCCTCTTAACCTATACAGCACAAAATATATTACAGTAACATTGCAACATTGCAGCAACATTGTAATATCACTACGATGCAATGTTTTGTGCTTTGTAGAAATCTAATATAGCGGTATAAAACATTAAATTTTCTACGAACCAAATATTCTCAGTGTGATAACTTTCTATTATGCAATAGGTACATGCAGATAAACAACATCGTTGCAAATAAGTTTGAAAACTATTTCGTGATGAGTCGATGCTCATACAGCACAGAATATTACAGTAACATTACCGGCAATGTTGCTGCAACGTTCCGTGCTGTATAGGAACAAGCAAGGAAGCAACGTAATCTATGCGAACGACGGTGAAACAATCCGGAACGTGACTCGATCGATTTTTCGGCGACTCGGTCGGGCCATCTGAATTCCACCCCTTTTTAACCCCCTACGCATGCGTTCATTTCCGTACCCCCCCCCCCCCCGATAAACGCACACGCGTATTACTCGCCATCTGTTCATCGCTGATAGGCGGTGTGCAACGCGCAAGACAAGGCGCGCGATATCCTACGTCGGCGCGATTAGCGACGTCAACGAAGCCAAGCCAGTACTTCTCGCCCCTTTTGTTAGGATAGTTCGCTTCTCTTAGCGAGCACGAGAATCCGAGGTGGTCGATCGAGGTCGCCCCGATAATCGCGAACGCGTGGACGCGACGTGCATCTTGAACAGAAGAATCTCGGAAATTTTTGAGCTTTCGTCTTCTCTTTCCTTTCCTCTCCGGTGAGTCTATTTTCACGAGAAACATTCGTGAGTCGCGCGCGACCTTTTTTTTCTCTTTCCGGCCGGCCGGTTGTTCATTCGGTGATCATCATGAGGAAAATAGAATTCACCAGTGGCGCCGAGAATTAGACTCGTCGAAAAAGTGATCGATGCGTAAAAACGCATTCGCGCGCGTGCAGAAATCGTGATATTCTTACGTATACGTGTCGAAAAAAAAAAGAAATTTCATGCCGACGAACTTACGCAAACGGAAAGACAAAACTAAAAAGAGACAGAGAGTGAGAGAATACCGAGGAATAGGCTGCCAAACGGAGTAAGGGCACGTCAATGTGTACACAGTGAGTCGACACACGTCGCATAATATCACACGTTCTAATCCGATCTTAAATTGTGTTATTTTGATAATACCTACTTCTTTCGTTTTATTGGTTTTTTTTATGAAATTTATTTACTCTCAGAGTATTTTTGTGTATTGTCTGTCACCCGAATTAGAAATATATATGTATATATCCGCATCTTCGAAGTTACATCGTTAGAACCACATACTTAAGTAAATTGATTATTAATACCTGTGTAACGATAAACTGATGTCCCGAAATTAATTTTGTATTTCAATTGCTGTTCAATTTTTTTCGAGACTATTATACGCTTTTTTTATTTGGAAGATAATATGATAAGATGCAATTTTTTTATTTCTTATGCTTCGCTGTACAAGAATTCTGTTGCATTATTGCAAGACATAACCACGATAAGATAAGATCGTATGAAAAGTTTGATGGTAATATGTATTCTGTCTTATAAAGCGCCGAGATAAAAAATTTGCCAGAACAAAATTATCTTATATTGTTTATTAACGTACAAGATTATATATAGATATACGTTTCAATTATGATAAAAATAAGCTATCGCTTTACAGAAATGTTTCATGCTGGAAAGTAAGGACAAAAAATGTATGTACGAAATTATATCCGCCAACATGTGTGTGAAAGAAATTAGGGACTTTGACTTTTGTAAAAAAAAAAAAACTTTTTTATTTCCGTTGTTTGAACCAAATCACTCTATCGTAGATCAGAGAGAAACGTAAGAACATTGTTTTAAAATTGATTAATCCTAATCTCCGCACATTCAAGATTTATACTAATACACTTACATGTATACGCGAAAAGTATAACTTCTGGTATGGTTAGTCGATCGATATTTAGAGCATATAAGTCGATCGATCGGTTTCGAAGTTCTATATACCATGTGCAATGACGTCGACAATGTTGCGTTAACACTTCCGCTACAAAGGGCGTGGAACAAAAGACATATTACTGACATATTAAAATAATATATTATAGGAATATTATTAGATATTCATTGTTACATATATATTTGATTATTTAAATATCTATGATCAATGATATTTTTGTATCCTATTTTTTCTTAATTTCTCCTAAGTACAAAATATAAGAATAAAATAGAAAGAAATCAAATATAAAATGATTAATTTTTTATTGCTCAATTAATATAATAATGGACAAACACAATTGCACTTATATACATGCCTTCACATCATATGGTACCTAATTCTGGCAATCAGATGACCATACTATTGTCAATTTTTTATATTACATATTAGTCTAAAGAACCCCGCACTAATCATATGGAAAATCTGTCCCGGTCAAATCAATTGGTTTTTACATATGTTGTAGCTTATGACCTACTGAACAAAAGATGTAATAGGCACAAAGCTCAATAATGGACAGTTATCGAGTTGTAACCAGTCAAACATGAAAAATTCGGGCTGCCGAATAGTCAAATCTCAGAAGGTATTGATTTTTTTAAAAAATGTTTGAAACAAACATAGTAGGGTTTTACAAAATCTGTTAGTTGGTGACATTATTTGTGAATTTTGAATGACCTTGAAAAACTCCGTGAACAAAAATCTTTATGTGTCACAGCAGAGATAAGGACCCCACGGTTCGTCACTCCCGTAGTATTTTTTGACTCCAAACCCTCTCTGTTGTGTGTGTATGTGTGTGTGTGTGTGTGGGGTAATAAAATAAATGATCTTATTGTATATTACTCATTATTTGGATCCTGCTGTGGTGGTCTCTGAGCGGCATCTAATATTGTGTTCAATAATGATGAAGAGGGATAACGAACATTGGGCTGGTGTCGTGCATATCCTAAATACCACAATACGCTGGTTACATGTGCACATGTACCCACAGTCCGTGCGCCTGACTTACAGGTGCAGTAATAACCAAAAATCGCCTCCCTCTCATCATCTATATTATCTGCAACTCTTATGTTGTAAGCTATAAATATTTGATGTTTTGTAGCATTACGGAATCGTGAATCGATCGCTCTACACATAACTCTACGCTCATAACCAGAGATGGTAAATCGTGTATATTAGTTCTCAAGAAGTTTTAGTAGAAAAAAGGTTCATCAAAAATATTTTGAAAACGTCTCGAATTTAGCTACACGAATATAATAAAAAATAGGCATTTTTGTGGAAGATTTTTGTTCACGGAGCTTTTCAAGGTCATTCAAAATTCACAAATAATGTCACCAACTAACAGATTTTATAAAACCCTACTATGTTTGTTTCAAACATTTTTCAAAAAAATCAATACCTTCCGAGATTTGACTATTCGGCAGTCCGAATTTTTCATGTTTGACTGGTTACAACTCGATAACTGTCCATTATTGAGCTTTGTGCCCATTACATCTTTTGTTCAGTAGGTCATAAGCTACAACATATGTAAAAACCAATTGATTTGACCGGGACAGATTTTCCATATGATTAGTGTGGGGTTCTTTATATTGATATGATAAATATAATTTTATATGTTAAGAATTCTAATAAATAATTATATAATTATTTGTTATAAATAATAGTGGATTATAAAAAAAATAAATAATAGTAGATAATAATAATAAATAATGATAATAAATAAAAAATTATACATAATAAATAAAATTTACGTAATAAATACGAAAATGAGTTTACATAAAATTTCCAATAAATTAATAAAATGTAATTAACAAAAATAAGGGGTAAACCTGCATAAAAGGGGACCTTCCTCGTATGATCTTGACTTTGACATATGTCGTCAAGGTCATCATCCTAAGTGATCTTCAAAAGGTCATAGCCGTCGCTCGTAGTTTATTAAAAAGTTACTAACAAAATAAGTGTTATAGGTACAATTTATATTTTTGACACTATATACAATAGATAGAATCGCAAGCATATAAACAGCCATAACAATACCGTTTACTTTTTCTTTACAAGTGAGCGCTTTATACAAGGTGGCCCCGAACGTTCCAGTCAGACTTGAGATATTATAGGAAATTTAATTTTGAACAAAAAATTTCCTGTAAACATGGATCGAAAAATGCTTTCTGAAGAAGTTATCACTCAAAAACCTCTGAAATCGTGATTATTTTACATATTTTTCCAAATATCATGAAAAATATGCGTCTTTTAACAAAAAGTACCGAAATAAAAGTTGTAGAAAATTAAATTATCTTTTAAATGAGATCAAAATGATTATTGTACGTTCCATAGATTTTGATACAACTAGTTTCAAAGATTCCAAAAGTGCTTTTGTTACTTATTGTTAGCTCGATTAAAGTTGAATCAGGAGGAAATCCGTAAAGCGACCAGATCGGTCATTACTCGATGCCGAAAGTATATTGGAGCTAGGGGGGACATTTTGAGAACAGTTAGTTTTTTCACATTTTTATTCATTTTCTATCATTACGTGCTATTTTAGTTAAAAAAAATTTATTTTAGTTTCATAAAAGAAAGATTTTTATTTTTTATTTTTATCGTTTTTTCAAGAAATTTATTAAGTTTTATTTTCTTTTCACCTTTTGCTCTTCCTTTCCATGAGAGGTTTTTGAGCGATAACTTTTTAAGGAAGCATTTTTTGACCCTTTTTTTATATATGAAATTTTTTGTTCAGAATTAAATTTCCTATAAGATCTCAAAGTCTAGCTGAAACGTTCGGGGCCACCTTGTATATAAACAAAAATGTTATTACAAGAATCATTTTCAGTATTTTTCGTATTTATACACGGTCGCGTGAAAAGTTGTAAACCCATGTGGGACCTCACTTCGCGTTGTAAAGTATATGCGCCAATGCAGTGGGTTCCGCCTTCTCCCCCCTCTCTACGGGGGGCTCCACTTCCGAAAGATATAACCTAACCCAAACCTATTTTTAATTTAAAACTAGAATTTGGTTTGGATTAGGTTATATCTTCCAAAAGTACAGCCCCCCGTAGCGGGGGGAGGGGGCGGAACCCACAGGGTCTATGCATGTACTTTCCAAGATGAAAGCAAATTCACTCTATATCTAACCTTAACCCTTCTAAAACGTATATGGTGTCGTAAAATTATGTTTTATTCATTGAAGTTTCTTCATTAATAACTTTTTAATAAACTACGAGCGACGGCCATGACCTTTTGAAGATTACTTAGAATGATGACCTTGACAACATATGTCAAGGTTATTCGAGGGGGATCCCCTTTTATGCAGGTTTATCAATGATAAATCAAATATAATAGTTATAGAATTAAAATAAATAAAATAATTATAAAATATATTATAAATATAATAATTAAAAAATAATTAATTATATATAAAATAATTATTATTAATGATTATTAATAGAATTTACATAAATTAAAATTTGTATAATAAATACAGAAATAACAAATATTAAATATATAGATATACAGGGTGTTCCAGAATTCGCGGATACGGAATGCACTATTGTCCATGCCAAAAAAAGCAACTTTTTTTGTGTCAAAATTGCATTTGAATACTATTTCTTAAATGAGAGCAACTTTAAACTAACGTATGAGCGCTCTAGGTTACGCATGAATCAGAAGCGGCGCGCGCATGGAGCGTGTGGCGTGTGAACATGTATGTACACTATTTTACTATTTTGCTAAAGATTTTATAAAAATTATAAATTATAAATTATAAGAATTATTATGCATGATATCTAAATGTCACTATTTTGAATATAACTTAGTTATTAAGAGAACATTTTCTAGTTGATATCACGGAAGCAACGACTGAAAGAAAAATAAGTAGATTATGTTCATGGCCCTTTCCAGGGCCACAGACATTTACAGAATGTTGGAACAATAATTTTGGCTCAAAATTATTCATGTTTTATCTATTCTATTTACTTATTTTACTATATCATTTAGAAAATGTTCTCTTATTAAGTACGTTATATTCACAAAATAGCGATATTTAAATATTAGACATAGTATGTGTCATAAAATCTTTAACGAAATAGTAAAATAGTGTACACGCTCACGCACGGCATGCTCGCGTCGCCCTGATTCATGCGTAATCTAGAGCACTCATTCGTTAGCTTAAAGTTGCTCTCATTTAAAAAGTATTGTTCAGACGCTATTGCTAAAGAAAAAGGTTGTTTCTTTTGGCATGGATAATAACGCTGTGCATTTCGTGTCCGCGAATTCTGAGACACCCTGTACATGTATCTAAATTGTATATATGTTAAAGTAATAATATGATAATTATTGTACTTACATTGATTTTGATATGTACTAGAATCACAGTTTGTTCAGTTTATTGCATAAATGAACAAAAAATAAATAAATAGATTATGTTAGCTGTTTGCTAAATGCCAATGTTACGTTTATACTTCGCGATTAATGTCCGTAATATTATTGATAATATTAGGCACCAAAAAATGAATTTATTGTTAGCATTGATAATTATATTATATAAATTAATAATATATTCAATATTTTATTTTTGCTATTTAATTTTAACACTACATTATTTAAAATGGATTTTAAAGAAATCTATAGTTCAAATTTCGCCTGTAATCGATCGTTTATGTAGATACCTTCTATCTATTTTCTTAACAAAAATGGACATGACCTGGAAAAAAACATTTTCAAGTTTTTAATTTATTGTTTAATTAATATTTTAGATTTATTTTCATTTTTTTTATTTTTTATATTTTATAATAATTTTTATTTATTTACTTTAATAATAATTACATTTGTTTATAACTTTTATTAAGTTTTGTTAAAATAATATAAAATACACACACAGAATTTTTATATTCTAAAAATCAGTTAAATTTTAATTCATATTAATGTGGACACTATCAGTAATATTATATTTCATCTTATACACTTTAAGCTCTCGTATAGTCGATTCACGCTGCTTCGTTCCGCTTTCTCTCTTTCTCTATGTTCTATTTTTTTACACATGCATGAAATCATCATATTAATTGTCATAATAATTGTTTATTATGCAATTATCATTCAATCATCATCGTCATTTTATAAATTATTCGAATGCGTTCTCGTTAATGAAGCGCGCAATTAGATCTTAAAAAGAAACATGCGATCAAAAAAAGGATCGGTACGAATGAAGAAACCGAGAGGCCGAGAGAAAACATCAATAGATTAATCATCGCAATAGCCAATGGGCTATCTATCAAGATTTAATTAGCGAACGCGCGACTTATGCCAACATCCGTGAATTTTTGGAATTCTATTTTTAATAAATTAAGTTTCCAATACAGAAAAATAATAATATTTAGTAAATATGCATATTTTAGGGAATTCATCCCCAATGATTTTGATCTTGACCCTGAGTAACATCCAAGAAGTTTTAGCTGTTGCTTATTATTTATTAAAAAGTTGTTAACAATTAAATTGTACAATAAGAACGAATATTAAATGCGATAATGTAAGCTTTCTCGAGCATGAGATTTATGTGCCCCCTCCTCCCTCCTACGAGGGGGCTCCACTTCCGGAAGATATAACCTAATCCAAACCTATTTCTGAAGATTTGATTAGAGTTATACAACGTCTTAATGCGGATGGATCTCGCTTTTCGAACTCATGTAAAAATTACGTTTTATTTCTCAAACTTTATTTGTTAATAACTTTTTAATAAATAATGACTGCCGATTAAATTATAAGGAAATGTTACTCAAGATTATGTCCTTGTAATAATGAGACAAATCAGTTAGTGCATGAAAAGAAACAAATAATTGTTTTAAAAAATACATTGTAAATAATTTTCTTAAAAACAATTATTTTTTATACTAATTGATTTGTCTCATTATTCTGTACATAAAAGTATTGCGGTAAGATTATCGAAAACTAAATATTTTACGAGATATTTAATTTTTTATATCAAGATATGTCAGATTAAAATATAAAATAACTCAAAAAGTACTTAATAAAAAAATATTTTATTATGGTGTTTTGGAAAGCTCTCGAGGTAAGCTACAAGAATATGTAGTGAAAAATAGGGGATATCATTTAAAAAATTCAAAGTGATTTTTATATGACCTTGACGGTGCTATACAAGGTCATACTAATAGTATTATATAATGCACCACTTAAAGCTCTACAACTTCTGCATGAAACATTTTTCACGAAAATGCGTTGTTTCCTCAGAAAACTGCTGATATGGGCGCTCTGTTACACCCCGTATATTCAAGGGGTTTCATTTTAATTTCCCCAGGCAAATATTTCGGAAAATAAGGAAAATTCGACGAAATGTTTTAAACAAAAGTTATATACAATAGTTTCTAGGGTTACATAAGGTGCCATTAGTTTGACCTTGAAAAGTTATATGAAAGTCACGTAAAGGTCATTTTGAATTTCTTAAATGGAACACCCTATGTTTTTTTGCATATTCTGGTAGCTTACTTCGAGGGCTTTCCGAAATACTACAATTAAACATTTTTTCATCAAGTACTTTTCGAGTTATAAGGTTTGAAACTCATAATATTGCCGGCATTGGCGTTACCTAAGATATACCACATGGAAGTTGCCCGGTCGGATTTACATCTCGCGTGTATGTGTGTGTGTGTGTGTGTGTGTGCGCGCGTGCGTATGTATGTATGTGAGTGTGTGTGTATTTTTATAAAAATTGTTCAAAAATACTACCATTCTGATCGATAAATGTAATCTCCTTTCGAACGCAATGGTTTTCCTTAATGGTTCTCTTCAATGGTTTTCCTTAACATGATTTCTGGTATATTTCTGCATGCTTGTGTTATGACCTGTTTCATATCTTCTGGTGTAGTGAGTATTATTTGATATACGACACTTTTTAGATATCCTCTCAAAAAAAAGTCTGGTGATGTTAAATCAGGCGATCTGGATGGCCAAGCTACATAACCATTTCGTCCAATCCAACGCGGTTTATGTGTTGCATTCGAAACATATATTACAATGCGCGCAAAATGTGGTGGAGCGTCATCCTGTTGTAACCACATACGTTGGACCGTATCGAGATTTACTGCCTCTAATATTTCTGGCAATTCATTTTGCAACATATTTAAATATATTCTGGCTGTAACATTGCCATAAAAAAAATAAGGTCCTATAATGTGACTATCCAAAATACCATACCATACGTTAACTTTCCATCGGTGCTGATTGTCTACATGTCGAGTCCAATAAGGGTTGTTTTCAGAATAATAATGGCTATTATGCCGATTTATTCCACCATTATTTTCAAATGTAGCCTCATCACTAAACATTACTTGATGAAAAAATGTGGGGTTACGATGAATTTGATCTAAAGCCCACCTGCAAAATTTCACACGAGAAACCTTATCATTATCTGAAAGTTGTTGATGAATTGAAATATGATAAGGGTGATAATAGTTAGCGTGTAAAATTCTATTCACTGTGACAGGAGACACATTTAATTCACGACTGATTTGTCGTTAGCTGATATGAAGATTCATAATTACCATTCCTTATATCGTTATATTAATAACATCATCATTATCTCGTGGTTTTTTGGAACGTTTCCGTGTCATATCTCCGGTGCGGACTCTACATAATAATTGCAAAATCGTTTTGTGATCAGGGTCTCTTCTATCCGGATATCAGTCTCGATATTGATGAGCTGCTTCTCTAGCATTGTTACCAGCACCGCCGTAAATACTAATCATGTCTACGATTTCTGATGGCGAATATAATCTGCCATCTCTTAATAATAATAAGTTAAGCAAATTAATTAAATATGAACTAAATGTTCATAAAAGAAAATGAACTGAAATAAGGTTTTATCATCAGAATCAAGCAAATTTTGTACGAAAGGTCACTTTTCAGATATTACAGATATTACCTACATAAACGTCTCGTTCATAAATCACAAATTTTGTACGGAAGATCAATACGTTGTATGTAATCTTTGATATTATTTCCTTAGATTGTAACTTCCCAAATCGCCTGATTTAAAATCGCTAGACATTTATGTAGGTGATATCTGAAAGATGACCTTTCGTACAAAATTTGCTTGATTCTGATGATAAAACCTTATTTCAATTCATTTTCTTTTATGAACATTTAGTTCATATTTAATTGTTATGTATTTAGTTTGGTTAACTTATTATTATTAAAAGATGGAAGATTATTCGCCATCAGAAATCGTAGACATGATTAGTATTTACGGCATTTCTGGTAACAATGCTAGAGAAGCAGCTCGTCAATATCGAGATCGATATCCGGATAGAGGAGACCCTGATCACAAAACAATTTTGCAATTATTACGTAAAGCCCGCACTGGAGATATGACACGATAATGTTCCCAAAAACCACGAGATAATGATGATGTTATTAATGTAACGATATTAGGAATGGTAATTATGAATCCTCATATCAGACAACGACAAATCAACCGTGAATTAAATGTGTCTCCTACCACAGTGAAAAGAATTTTACGCGCTAACCATTATCATCCATACCATATTTCAATTTATCAACAATTTTCAGATAATGATAAAATTTCTCGTGTGAGATTTTGCAGATGGACTTTAGATCAAATTCATTGTAATCCCATATTTTTTCATCGAGTAATGTTTAGTGATGAGGCTACATTTGAAAATAATAGTGGAATAAGTTGGCATAATAGCCATTATTATTCTGAAAACAATCTTTACTTGTACGCAAAAAAAGTTTAATATCTATCCCTAAAAAATAATATTTAAAACAATTTTTGCTTGAAAAATAATTTTCATACAAAATAAGAAACTAATAAATGATTTTCCTCTAAAAAATAAAAACCTTTAAAAAATCAAAAATCAAAATTAAATATGAAATCAAGTTAACTTAGTCAAGAGTACATAGAAGCAGTTCAGTTTGTGAAAATTTGTAATTTGAAATAGTATTTGTTTGATAAAATCAGCCTTGCATTTATAGAAATATTATAGATTCTCTCGAGAAAATTAAAATGCATTTTGTTTTTATAAAATTACGCTATTATGCCTCCCCCCCAAATATATATTATATATAAAATAATATATAATATATAAAATAATATATAATATATAAAATAATATGTAATATATAATATAAAATAGCAATTATATTGTGGATTTTATTACAAATAGTACATTATGAAACTACTTAACCTTACTGCAATCATGTCGATCACATCGATCATCAATTTCGAATTTAAAAGTGCCCCGTGCCAAACTGATTGACTTATTTTGAAATTAATCATAAGCTTTATTAGATAGACCTGGAACGAAAAGTGAAAATAAAGTGACCTACAGAAACTTGGCGTGCCCATATCGCATTATAAGTCTTATATTTTTATTAATATATTGTATTTATTAATATATTGTATATATTTATATATTTTTATTAATATATTGTGAATGATTTCTGATAATCCTTTGGAAATTTTTATTTCAGATTGGGCACGCCGAGTATTTGTATGTCATTTTAATTTTAATTCTTTTCGTTCCAGGTCTATCTGGTAAAGCTTATGATTAATTTCAATAAGTAAATACTATATATGAGTACTTTAATTTTCTTTGCATACGTATAACTAATATTATAGCATGTTGTGCAATGCGAGATATTTATAAGTTTTCCTTTTTTTTTTATAAAATAATGTAATATAGTTATATGTATGCAAAGAAACTCAAAGTATACATATTTTGTATGTACATTGTCAAGAGAATAACATTTTGTTGCAGTAAGATCCACTTTAAGAATAATAAGTAAATACTATATATGAATATTTTGATTTTCTTTGCATATATATAACTAATATTATAGTAGCATGTTGTGCAATGCGAGATATTTATAAGTTTTCCTTCTTTTTACAAAATAATGTAATATAGTTATACATATGCCAAGAAAATCAAAGTATACATATTATGTATGTATACTGACAAAGTGAATAACATTTTGTTGCAGTAAGATCCACTTTAAGAATAATAAGTAAATACTATGTATGAATACTTTGGTTTTCTTCGCATACATATAACTAATATTATAATAGCATATTGTGCAATGCGAGATATTTATAAGTTTTCCTTTATTTTTATAAAATAATGTTATAGTTGTACGTATGCAAAGAAAATCAAAGTATACATATTATGTATGTATACTGATAAAGCAAATATCATTTTGTTGCAGTAAGATCCACTTTAAGAATAATAAGTAAATACTATGTATGAATACTTTGGTTTTCTTTGCATACATATAACTATATTACATCATTTTATAAAAAAAAGGAAAACTTATAAATATCTCGCATTGCACAACATGCTACTATAATTTTAGTTATACGTATGCAAAGCAAACCAAAGTATTCGTACATAGTATTTACTTATTAATTAATTGTACTTACTGTCTGTTACTACTAAATCTCTATAATCCAATACGTTGCGCTGTTTAGCAAAGTTCTTCAGCTGGGATTGCATACGGTATAAGACCGTATGCAATTTCAGCTGAAGAAATCTCAGCTAAAAGTATACCGGTCTTCTCAAAAGGATTGATTTTACTTTATCCTGTAAATAAGTGCTATAATTTAGATAATATTCAGATATAATCAAGAAATATACTTATAAAACTATAAATAAACATATATAAGCAGATATATATATATATACGCAATTTCAATCTACTTACTCGATAGCACCAAATATATTTTCTGCAACAGATTCTAGTATAACCTTAACATTATTATATCTTGACGTCGCGATGCTACTGCGTACTGCGTCGTTTGATACATATCATATACGTATGCACGAACATATACGTTGTCTCTCGAGGCGTACATGCACACTCAAGCGAATAATCGTACATGAGCGCTGCAAACACGCTTTGAGGGACAAAATCGCTTTGCGTGTGTGCGTGCGAGCATATGTACGTGAGAGTCTGAACCTTCCCAGTCAGCCAGGTCTGTTCTAACAGATATTGCCAAGTGCTTGCTACAAATTATTGTCAGCAAAAAGGCTACAAATTTGGTACAAGAGTTGTTATTACCGATTAAGCTGGCAGATTGCCGGCAAGAATCAAGCAAAGCTTGCTAACATAACTACACAGCAAATTGGCGGCAGAAACCGAGCAAAGCTTGCTGACATGACTGACATCAAATTGTCGGCAAAAACTGAGCAGGATCTAGAGTGCGCAATCTGATGGCAAATTGGCAGCAAAAACCGAACAAAATCTGCAGCTTATTACAGAGTATTATAAAATAGTTCAGTCGCTTATCGCTATGCGGCGCGTTATTCATTATCTATACCCGTATTCAAATTCTTGTCATGAGTGTATATAAAGCCTACAAAATGCTAATAATATTATAATATATATATTTCTATCAGTTCAATTTTTGACACAATTCTTATACAGGAAATTCAGATATTGAATTGATTTTTTGCAAATCGGACAGAAATTGTTCGATTTTCACTTATTCAAACAATTTCTGTCCAAAAAGATCTTTAATTTTATAAATTAAGTTATTTGAATTTACCTATATGTTTTAACATATTAATATATGATTTTATATAATGTCTAATTATCTAATGGTCATTTTATGACCAAAACTTATCATCATTTTGTTACTTAGGGTTAAGGCTTTAAATCTATTTAAATATATACGTTTATATGAATGGCCAAAAGCTGCAGAATTTGTACGGTTTTTGCTGACAATCTGCTATCAGATTGTCTTGCGCAGATCTTGCTCGATTTTTGCCATCAATTTGACGTCAAATCATGTCAAGCTTTGCTCGGTTTTTGCCGTCAATTTGCTGTCAGGTTATGTCAACAAGCTTTGTCACCAAAACACAAGCTTAATGCGGACACAGATGGCACTGGATTTGTTACCAAGTTTTGAGCGAATTTGATGCCAATTTGGCAACAATTTGTTATCAAATTGCTTACTGGGCGATTATCATTTCTCAGAATTGATTGTACCAATCTTATTCAAACTGGTCGCAATCGAAAGTTTGTATTCATATTGTATAAAAAAAGTGCCGTTAGATTTTTAATTACGGTTTTAGTTCCTGAGGAATTTTAAAATTAAAATTTTAATTTTTTTGAAAGTTTATTAGACGTAAAACTCCAGATAAGCTATTGGTAGCGTCTCGGCCCCTGTACATAGGCAACATAGGCAAACCGTTGACAACCCAAAACGTTTTTTTTATATACTTGGCGTCCTGACGCTACCGCGTCGCTTGATTGGACTCGACATGTAGACAATCAGCACCGATGGAAAGTTAACATATGGTGTGGTATTTTGGATAGTCACATTATAGGACCTTATTTTTTTATGGCAATGTTACAGCCATAACATATTTGAATATATTGCAAAATTAATTGCCAGAAATGTTAGAGGCAGTAAATCTTGATACGGTCTAACGTCTGTGGGTACAACAGGATGACGCCCCACCCTATTTTGCGCGCATCGTAACATATTTTTTGAATGTAACAGATGAACAACGTTGGATTGGACGAAATGATTATGTAGCTTGGTCACCCAGATCGCCTGATTTAACATCACCAGACTTTTTTTGTGAGGATATCTAAAAGGTGTCGTGTATCAGACAATACCTACTACACCAGAAGATATGAAAGATTTCATAACACAAGCATGCAGAAATATACCGGAAATTATGTTATGGAAAACCATTGACGCTTTCGAAAAGAGATTACATTTATGTATCGATCAGGATGGTAGTACTTTTAAACAATTTTTATAAAAATACACACATACACGCACATGTACACACACACACACACACACACACACACACACACACACAAGAGATGTAAATCTGACCGGCCAACCTCCACGTGGTACATCTTGGATAACGCTAATGCTGGCGGTACTATGAGTTTCAAACCTTATAACTCAAAAAGTACTTGATGAAAAAATGTTTAATTATAGTGTTTTGGAAAGCCCTCAAAGTAAGCTACCAGAATATGCAAAAAAATATAGGGTATTCCATTTAAGAAATTCAAAATGACCTTTACGTGAACTTCATGTGACTCTTCAAGGTCAAACTAATGGCACCATCTTATGTAACCCTAGAAACTATACAACTTTTGTCTGAAACATTTCGTCGAATTTTCTTTATTTTCCGAAATATTTGCCTGGGGAAATTAAAATGAAACAGCTTGTATATACCGGATGTAACAGCCCAAGTAGCAAGGTGTCGTTTATTTGATGACATTTTATGGTCATTCTTATGACGCAACAGACGTCTTAAGATGACATCCAAATGTCGTGAAACTGATGTACTTTTGTCTCATCTTAACGACGTTACCCAAGCAGAACGAAAAGTCATTTAAAAGTCAAGATGACATCAAAAAGTAATCATTTCTAGAAAGTCAAGATGATATCATTTAACATTTTTAATTGAACATAATGTGATTTTTTTATGATTGTATTTTGACTTTTTGATAACTTTTGTTGAGAGAACGCAAATCGCAAAGCAGATTGTAGAAGTATATATTTTCATATTTTCTGTATGTACAATCCATGTTTACAATATCTCACAGCTATTATTTTTTATGAATATGTGAAAATGTTTCAAAGCATTCATATTCTTACTAGAAACAAATGCTTACTAGAAAAAAATATTTTTAAAATATATCAATTGCATTCATTTTTTCTCTGGTTGCTTATAGAGAACCAACGCGAAATTTTCGATTGAACATGTGTAATATTACATGACGGAATCTTTCTAACAATAGCACCTGAAAAAAATAAAAAATCAGAATTTCCATTTCAAATATATTATTAAAGACAAAATTCGATAAAACTCATTCGAAATTTACATTGAATCACTGTAAGGATGTTTGTGTCTTGAAGTTTTATTTTGACAGCTCCTGAACCTGAATAATTAACAATCCTGGCAAGTGAATTTGACAATACTTTAGTTAGTAATTTTCTTATAGGTATTGCTTCCTCAGTTTTTCCAGTGGCATCAATAGAACAAAATAGTCAATCCGAAACAAGTCAATGTGGTATCTACGTTTTAAGTATGTATTTCACAATTTATCACAAGTGAATAATAGAACAAAAAGAAACTGTCTTATTGCACACATTACAGACTTTGCACAGAAAGCATAAGTTGATATATTTGCAAATAGTTTTAGATTACAAAATTTATACTATTTTCTCTTTACAATACATTGTCACCTTTTCTATTTATAAGATGATTTATTCATAAAAAATATTTTTTAATGTTATTTATTTTTATTGCATATTTTAATTTTTGTATGTATATGTATGTATTTTGTAATCATCTATTTATTAATGTAGCAAAGAAAAATATTTCTATATACATATTTATTTTGTCGGCATAAGCATATAACAGATTCTAACCTTGAAAACATCATAAATATTAAATGAATTTACTGGTTTCATGATAACCGCTTCATTCAGAGAGATTATAATCACATGTACGAGATGTGAAGACTTTTCGCACTTTTCTCACTTTCTTGAAGTATTTCACCAGTTGTTCAAAATGCCTTATTGAAACTACGCACATTGAAACAATGCACTTGGACGCGGATATAATGATGAACTGCTCGAAAGATACTGCGCATGCGCACTTCATTATCCGAATCATTCTTATCATAATAGTATCATTTTTGTTAAGAAGAACATTTTGTATATATATACCACCGTATTTAAGTCCTAACATACAATTATGAGTATCAGAAATAATCTACGTTCGAATTATTGCGAACCAGGTCAAACAGCATCTCTAAATTTCAAAATCATAATTTGATCAATTTTTGTCATGATCAAAATATGACTTTTGATAGTCATTATGATGTTATTTTGATATCATTTTGATATTATTGTGATTTTTTGTTCTACTTGGGTATAAATCGACGTCAAAAATACGTCATTTCCCAGGTAACAAGGTGTCCCCAGCAAACAAAATGATGCAAACTTTGCGCAAAGTTTGCAGCAAACTCGAGCATGCCTTTACAGCAAAATTGTGACAAGATGTGTCCACAAAAAGCTTAGCTTTTGCTGGCAAGGCTTGTCGCAATAGTGTGACGCACATTTTACGCAAATAATAGAGCAAACCTTGCAGTGCATGGCATGACAACAAATTTGTGGCAAGAATAGGGCAAACCTTGCCGTGTACGACATGATAGCAAATTTGTGATAATTCTCTGTATAGAATGATTCAGAAACTCTGCGACAAACTCTGAGGAACGATAAATCTCGCAGAGAGGAATATTTTTTGTGAAGCAATCCATCATGTTTTCTGCATTGTTTAAAAATATGCGACCGAGCAGACAAGAGTCTTAAGTGGCATTTATTATAATTATGAGATGATGATAATATATGAATAATTGAAAATGAATTCATAATATAATGAATATATGAATTTTATATATATATATATATATATATATATATATATATATATATATATATATATATATAGATTTATATTTTAAGTAAACAATAAAGGGATGATTTAAATTTTTTTAGACATTTATCTGCCCGATCTAAGAGAGACAATCAGTCCAATATCTTAATTCCCTATGTTTGGGATTGTATCAGTAATTGAACTGATAGAAATAATTATATTTTTAATCTTCTGTCAATTGCTTTTTACAAGCTTTATATACTTCTCATGACTAAAAATCAAATACGAGATGGATGCATATAGCGCGTCGCATAACGATGAACAAACGAACTATCGGCTGAATACTATATTTTGTAAAGTTTGTAATTAAGTAAAGTTGTAAATTTGCTGTCATGCCATGCATGTCAAGGTGTGCTCTGTTATTTGCGTGAATTTTGCATCTCGTTGTGCCAGAGTATACTTTGTTCTGTTCTTTTCGTAAATATGTTATCATATTGTGTACAATAAGGTTTACTCTGTTCTTGTCGTAAATTTGCTACTATAGCGTGTATAACAAAATTTGCTACTAATTGATGTAAAGTTTGTGTTACACCGTGAATAGCATCATACGTGTTCTTCTTTGCGTAAAATTTACGAGCAAGCCTTTTTCTATTATTTACAGCATCGTGAGACAAAAAATTTTGCCGTCAATTTGCTTCAAACTTTTTGACAAACCAAAACAAGACAAATGTTTGCTAGACAATTGTTGTCAAAATTAAAGCACATCTTGTCGCAAAGCTTTGGCAAAACGTGATTTTAACATTCTTGGCTATCTGGGTCGTCATTATAACGTCATTTTTTAGTTACTGGTTATATCAAATTCACCTTTGAAACGATATAAAAGTGACGTTAAAATAACGGACCATTGACGTCATATGTATGATGATAAAATGACAATAAACGGATAATTTTAATTTTTTTGGACATTTATCTGACCGACTTTTAAAACTATCAGTCTAATATCTGAATTCCCTATACTGGGATTGCATCAGAAATTAAACTGATAGAAGTAAATACATTTTTAATCTCTTGTCAGTTGCTCGAAGGTTTATATAATTCTCATGACTGAAACTCAAATACGTGATAACACGAGTCGCGCGTCGCATGGCGGTAAACAAACGAACTAACGGCTAAAGTATCTTTTTGTAAAGTTTCGAAATGTTGCGCGCAGTAACATTTCTCATAAAATATTAAATAAATAATAATTTGAGATATATGAAAACATGCACATCAAATTTAATTATTAATATTAAACAATATTTCATAGTTTTGTTATATAATACCGTATTTTCAAGGGTTTTGAACAGGAAGTCATGCAAACTTTATAAGTATCATAAAATATTTATAATTTTCTTTATATAAATACGTTAATTTTGATATTGACATATTTTAACAACATTGTATGATATGACGAGAAATGACCTTAAAATAACGTTATAATGACGACACCTAGAATAATTAACCCTAATAAATAATTAATGTTAAGTTGATGATCAACAAAACTTATAACATTATTGATACATCGAATGTAAATATAATTAATCTAAAATTTGATCAAAAAGTTGATATTACAAATATACAGAATAGATTATAATTAACGTCAGTAATTAGTCATTGATAGAACCTTACTAATACGTCGTTAAATGGTCAAATAACTGACGTTAAAAGTTTAATTAGTGAAAAGTGTGACGTTGTATATACGTCATAAGATGGTAAATAACTAATGTCATTAATAGGACAAAAAAATTACATCATTATTACGTCTTCATTTGGTAACATGACGTTCGCGACCTCAAATGACGAATTATTGACATCAAATAGATGACGCCTTGCTACCTGGGAGAGCGCCTGTATCAGCAGTTTTTTGAGGAAACAACACATTTCCGTGAAAAATTCCGTTTCATGCAAAAGTTGTAGAGCTCTAAGTGGTACATTATATAATATTGTATTAGTATGACCTTGAATAGCACCATCATATAAAAATCACTTTGAATTTTTTAAATGGAACCCCCTAATTTTCATTACATATTCTTATAGCTTATCTCGAGAGCTTTCCAAAACACCATAATAAAATATTTTTTTATTAAGTACTTTTTGATTTATTTTATATTTTAATCTGACATATTTTGATATAAACAATTAAATATCTCGTAAAATATTTAGTTTTCGATAATCTTACCGTAATACTTTTATGTACAGAATAATGAGACAAATCAATTAGTATAAAAAAATAATTGTTTTTAAGAAAATTATTTACGATGTATTTTTTTAAACAATTATTTGTTTTTTTTGCACTAATTGATTTGTCTCATTATTCTGTACATAAAAATATTACAATAAGATTATCAAAAACTGAATATTTTACGAAAGATTTTATTTTTTATATTAAAATATGTCAGATTAAAATATAAAATAACTCAAAAAGTACTTAATAAAAAAATATTTTATTATAGTGGATAATAAAATACTTTATTATTTTGGAAAGTTCTCGAGGTAAGCTACAAGAATATGTAAAAAAAATAGGGCGTTTCATTTAAAAAATTCAAAGTGATTTTTATATGACCTTGACGGTGCTATTCAAGGTCATACTAATATTATTATATAATGCGCCATTTAGAGCTCTACAACTTTCACATGAAACATTTTTCACGAAAATGCGTTGTTTTCTCAAAAAACTGCTGATATGGGCGCTCTGTTACACCCTGTATATTACTGTCTCTAAAATATATTTTTGTAACATATAATATATATGTGCGTAATAGATTACATATATAATATATTAATAATAGAAATTTATAAAAATTATCTAGCAAGGCAAATTTAAATGATTTGACAGAAGGTACGATCTCAGAATATTTTTTATATAGGGACGCTTTTGAGGCATAGCGTTGCACGCGTTATCGGCGGCTCGGCCGTTGAACCTCGAACAGTAGTGGGGGAACCGCGGGCGGCGCCTCAGATATCGGCCCGAAAAGGGCATCTAATTCCGAGCACTGCCGTAGATTATCGGACCTCAATAACTGAATCGATCGTATTTTTAAGCTTAATCGATTGCTTCGGTTTAAATTATACAGGGTGTCTTTTAATTATATAGGGTGTCTTAAATTATACAGAGTCTTTTTAATCTTAACAGCCATATACTTCGAAAATATGCAATTTTACAAAACATCTTTTCAAATAAAAATTGTCTGGTCTAGAGGAAAATGTACAACGGTGACCTTAGTTTGACTTTGGCTAGTCGTTTAAATGTCATATGAAGATCACTTTAATTTCTTAAATGGTAATCCTTATTTTCCATTATATATTATTGTAGCTTAGCTCGAGTGCTTTTCAAAATACTATAATAAAATATTTTTTCATTAAGTATTTTTCGAATTATTTTATATCTTAATCTGATATATTTTGATATAAAAACAAAATATCTTGTAAAATATATAGGGTAATTATTTATTATAACGGATCCAGTTCGAATGATGTTGATCTTGATATATGTTGTCAAGGACATAATCCTGAGTAACTTTTCCTTATAACTTAATTAGCGGTCTTTTATAATTTTTGAGATATTTAAAGTTGAAGTTAGATTTGAAAATTTGGTTTGAGTTATATAACGTAACTTGAATCAAATTTTAGTTTTATATCAGAAATAGGGTTGGGTTAGGTTATATTTTCCAAAAGTGACGCGCCCTTCCCCCCCCCCCCGTAGGAGGGTGGGGGGCGGAACCCATTGTGTCCACGCATATACTTTACAACGCAAAGCGAGATTCATCTCACGATTGTTGTGTGAATGAGAGTATGCATGAACGCAGTGGATTCCACCCTGCCCCCCCCCCGCCTTCTACGGAGGGGCTTCACTTCCGGAAAATATAACCTAACCCAAATCTATTTCTAAAAATTTGTTTTGAGTTATACAACGTCTTGATGCGGATGGATCTTGCTTTTTGCGTGGAAATTACAAACTCATGTAAAAATTACGTTTTATTTCTCAAACTTTATTTGTTAATACCTTTTAAATAAACAATGATCGCCGATTAAGTTATAAGGAAAAGTTACTCAGAGTTATGTCCTTGACAACATATGTCAAGGTCAACGTCATTGGAGCTGGGTCTGTATAGTAAATAATTCCCCCAGTTGATTTGTCTCATTATTCTGCACATGAAAGTATTACGGTAAGATTATCGAAAACTAAATGTTTTATTTTTTATATTAAAATATCAGATTAAGATATAAAATAACTCGAAAAATTCTTAATGAAAAAATACTTTATTATAGTGTTTTGAAAAGTTCTCGAGATAAGCTACACGAATATACAATAAAAATGGAGGTTCCACTTAAGAAAACATCGATCACATTGACTTCAGCTTGAAAAGATCACTCAAGGTCAAGTTCATATTTTTATCATATGGCCCCCTTAAAACCCAACAACTTTTGTCTAAAACATTTTTTTGTCCGACCATTTTCTGCGATGTTAATCGGAATGCACAATTAAAATGGGACATAGTATATATTTTTTTGATACATGTTTTTTGTATGAAACTTAATACAATTTTATATAAAATACAAGTATTTAGTATAATAATACTTTTATTATATACGAATGATGCAAGTAATTTTCACATAATATGAGATATTGTACAATACAAATAAATCTGGGCTAATATATTTTAATGTGACCCGGGCACGCCAAGTTTTTTTACTTTGCCCAGACAATAGATAGTTTTTAATTACATTGAATTTGGGAGTTTTGAAATTTGACAAGGTCAAGTAGTTCTGTGTCTCAAATAATTTTCTGAGTTTTCGACCTTGGTGGGGCGCCGTTCGCGTCGCCATATTGGAAAAATGGAGCGAAAAAATGGTTTTTTCGGAATATCTCTTTTTCGATTGGTCCTACGACAAAAATAGTTGTTCTTAATATTATAGAGAAGGGAATTTCCTGCAACTTCCGTCTGAAATTTTTTTTTGTGGATTGAATAGTTTCCGATAGCGACGTAAAAGCGGACAATATTCTGCAAATTTTTGAAAATGCTTGTTTTTACTTGAATGTTTGAATGTTATCAATTGTATGTTGACCTTGTCGACTATCGATTATATTGTTGCGTCCGCGGATCGAAATCGATATAACTCGAATCCGCGTGACACAACCGACACTCGCGTACCGCAAGTAAATAATTAACACTCCTTTCAAAGAACGAAAGGAACTTTAATATAATAACACAGAACACTATTATACAAGGAACACAGAACAATAACGGTTATCGTAATCTCGAATACGTCCGCCCGGAATGGCATCCGTCGCGAGACTCCAAGATGGCCGATCTCTCTTCAGATGAACGCCGTTGTTTAACAACAACCCTTAGCAACGTTCTCCCGGAGACGGGTACAGCAGATTCAGGAATAACGGTCACAGACGACCCGCAGGGACGCAACAATATATATATCATAAATTAACTGTCAACTCATTTCCACACCACCATAAGGTAGAGTTATCGGCGTGTTTTTCTTTTTAATGTGGTGTTCCCAGGCCTCTCTAATCCATATTTGCCATATATTTTTAAATTATTGGAAACGGCTCCGTTTTGATGGTCCAGGTTAAATTTCTCTTCTATAATATTGATAACTATTTTTATCATAGGACCAACCAAATAGAGATATTAGAAAAAACCGTTTTTCGCCCCATTTTTCCAATATGGCGGGGCCCCGCTAAGGTCGAAAACTCAAAAAATTATTAAGAACAAAACTACGTGTTCCTGTAAAATTTCAAAACTCCCGAATTTAATATAATCAAATCGCCTTTTTTCGTCTCTATTGACTGGGCTATTGGTGTAAGTTTGTTTTATGTAACTTAGAATTTGAAAAATCTTTTTTCAATAAATATATCCCAAAGCGTTAGATGTGTGTATATTGTGCATTCAGTTAATTATAAAATAATTCCATTTTAACTATACGCCCTACTACTTTAATTATATATTGCAATTTATTAAATATAATTTTTCTTGATATTGGAAATGATAAAATAAAAAATTTTATAATAAAAATTTTTATTCAGTTGACACAATATTTTGATATTATTTTTTTAGGAAATTAAAACAAATACTTTGTATAAGTATTTTGTATAGCTTTTTTAACTTAAAATGTTTTTATTTAAATAATAATAAAAGAAATAAATTTTATAGCATAAGTTTTTATTCAATTTTTTGATATCATTATTTTTCTAGAAAATTTAAACAACTATTTTGTACAACAATATTTTTGATTAAAATGTTCCTATTTAAATAATCATAACAAATTAATTTTATAGTATAAGTTTTATTTATTTATTTATACCTTACATTGAAACATTATAATATTGCATGGAAGTTGCGAAATGTTTCTACAATGTTACTGCAAGTCTGCGGCAATGTTGAGTCCGCCCTTAGAAATATTACAATGTAAGACTACAGTAATGTTACAGTGCAATGTATTTGTAATATTGAAATGTATTATTACAAATATGCAGAACCTTTCAAATTTAATAGATGAACTTTGAGAATATTCAAGAGAGATAAGAAAAAATTTGTTGCAATTGTGTAAGTTCACAATCTGTTTGCATCCAAAATATTCGGATATTCGTATGCAAAAAGATTTATGCAATTACAACGAATTTTTTCTTGTCTCTTTTGGATGTCTATATATTCTCAAAATTTATCTATTAAAATCTTAAAGATCCTATTAAAATATTAAAAAATTATTATTAAATTTTTGGTTTTATATAGAAAGAGAAACTATTAAACAATTTTCTGTTATCTAATTAACATTGCTATTTTATTTTGACAAAGCACTTGATAACATAATTAAATAAATAATTAAATTTGAATAATTTACAATTTTAAAAAATTGATAATGATTAAATCTTTTAATTCATAAAAGTTAAAATTTTATTTATATAGATATTAGATCCTATTTGATATCTTAAGTAGACAATAAACGGATAATTTTAATTTTTTCGGGTATTTATCTATCCGTTTTTTGAACAATTAGTTCAATATCTGATTTCCTTGTGTTGGGATCGTATCAGATAAATTCAACTGATAAAAAATAGTTATTACATCTTTAATCTTTTACTAGTTGCTAGCCGCTTTTTGCAAGATTAATATATAATCATCATGTGACTAAGGCCGGTATTCATAATCCGTTAAGACGATCTTGGATATAAGAACGAACTATGAATACCGGCATAAAACTTAAATGCGCGCCGCATAGTGGTAAACGAACGAACTGGCGATTACCGAATACTGTTTTTTATAATGTTTATGGAATGTTGTTGTAACATTCACATGAAATATTACAATTACATGTTCCAATAATGGAATATTACTATAACATTTCTGATGAGATATTTCAGTTACATGTTCTTACAATATCTCTACAATATTATATTGCAACTTGCAAAATTGTAACATTGATGCAACATAACTGAAATGTTTCGTGCTGTATGTATATATACAATATATACAATACATAGGAAAGTCCTTTACCATTTTGTGATTTTCGCAATAATTATTCAGAAATTAATTTTAAAAAACTGAACAATGTGCGTAAACATAAGCGTGCAGTAAAAAGAGACAACCCATTAATGTGGTTGCTAGGACGCGAGAATCTATTATGTGCTCGTACGTAACCGTTTTCATTTGTAGAGCGCTCCTCTCAAAACTTTGTCGTGAGCCTAGCGACCGTAAATTTTTGGATTGTCTCTGGGCTGCCCTTTCTTGCCGCGCGTTTATACTTACGCGAATTAGTCGATCTTTTTTTATTACTTTCTCAATAATTACTATGAAAATTGCAAAATGGTAAAGGACTTTTCTACTCAGTTTAATCCGCTCTATCTGCACACGACGGGTGATGCGATTGACTCCGGACACCCTGTATACAGGATGTCATTTTAATCAATACACGCAAATATCTTAAAATCTGTAAGTTTTAGAAGGAAACTTTTTAGACAAAGTTGTTTGGTTCTAAGGGAAAGGAGATAAGAATATTAGACCTTGAATGGCATTCTTAAAGTCATATCAAGGTTACACTGAATTTTTTAAATTGACACCTCTATTTTTTATTGCATATTCTTATAGCCCTTGTCGAGATCTTTTCAAAACTCTATAATAAAGTATGTTTTTATTAAGCACTTTTTGAATTATTTTTGTTGGGAAGTTCTAAAGACTGTGCGAAAAGCATTTTACTTGTTTTGTTTTTCCCGCGCATTGAGTGCGTCACTAATATAGGCGACAGAGAAACCGATACGCGATCGATATCGCCGCCTGGCGAATTATCTCATGTATTATTCTCACGCTATCGAATAAATCCTCTCTCTTTAAGCCAGGAACGGTCGGGTAAGCACGTGTTTTCTTTTCTCCGCTAATAGCCTAAATCATAACAATTTTATATCTTAATCTGACATATTTTGATATAAAAAGTAAAATATCTTGTAAAATATATAATAGTTTTCGATAATCTTACTATAATATTTTTATATACAGAATAATGAGACAAATCAATTGGTATAAAAAAATAATTGTTTTTAAGAAAAAGTATATAATTATTTACAATGTATCTTTTTAACAATTATTTGTTTTTTTTACACTAATTGATAAAATATCTTGTAAAATATATAATAGTTTTCGATAATCTTACTATAATATTTTTATATAGAGAATAATGAGACAAATCAATTGGTATAAAAAAATAATTGTTTTTAAGAAAAAGTATATAATTATTTACAATGTATCTTTTTAACAATTATTTGTTTTTTTAACACTCATTGATTTATCTCATTATTCTGTACATAAAAGTATTATGGTAAAATTATTTGTCGGACACTCTGCGTGTATATACAGGGTGTCTTAGACCACTCGTACACCCCTTTTCTTTCAAAAATTAAGCATTTTAGAGAAAAACGTTTTGAATAAAAATTGTATGGTTTTGAGGGGAACTTAAGATAGTGTCATTGATTCGACCTTGGATGGCATCGTTAATAACAAATTGCATTAAAAAGCTGAAACCTTCAGTTTTTCAACAATTCTTTGCTTATTTCTGTACGATGATTTGTTCAAAAGTTATGACATTTTCTGTGCGCGCGTGTGACGCTTCAATTCATGTAACATCTGTCGGCGTGCTCCGTAAATTCACCGAAAATCGTACATCTTGCATAAATTTTTACGTGAAAAATATTGCTCGTACGAAAAAAATTTATAGAGCATTTCTTGTAAAAAATTGTCTACTTTAATTTTCTATTCTTGTTTTTTTTTTATAAAATCGATATTTAACGAGATATTTGCAGAAATTTGAGCCCTATTTGTTTAATTTTTTTTCTTAGCGGCCACTGTACAATAGTAAACTTTTTTACCCCTTCAATCTTATGCAAAAACAAAGGTCTGTGCCAAAATTCAGCTGGCTAACATTTTTTCCAAGATCAAACCCTAAAGTGACTATACTATCAAGCAAGATTTCATTTTTAATAAAATAAAATAATTTTTAATAAAAAATTTGTAATCTTTTAAATTAATATCAGTCTTAATATTTCTAATATTGTCAGAAAATATATAAAGAAATATCATACTGAACAAAGTCGGCTCGCGACTGACATACATAACTTTTCGTTCAACTATATCTTTCTTTTCTCTCTTTCTCTCGCTGTGTTCGAGCATAAAATATTAATAAAAGGTTTTTCCGATGTCGGTTGATGACCATCACGGTTATATTGATTCAAGATATTCAGTAAAAGTAACGATGTTCCAGGTCAAGGTGCAACTATAATCATTGCACAAAACATGCGTATATCACGTGGACAAAGCTTCGTATAAAGTCTCTTGTTTCTTATTAGGAAATTAGTTTGTTCTATCTTTATAAATAATCCATATAATATGTTATGTTATGTTACATTATTATAATTATATAATATTATGTTCTATCTCTGTCTTTTGTTGCAGCTGTTCATTGTTTAAGGTATAGTTGTCTCACAAACCGCAATTTAAAAAAATTGAGAATTTGACTATATGTTAATAAATGTAGTATCTCCACATTTGTACAATTTAAAAGCGATTGATCGTCCCGAACGCGAGATACTCGCTATTAAAAATTACACGTTTTACATATATCGCATACAAGCGTACGAAAATCTCGTATTCTGAATTTTAATAATTAAAACGAACAAAAAATTATGAAAAACGAATATATAGTAGGACACTCTAGAAATACTAATAAAAAAACTGAAATTATTGACCGTTTAGTTTTAGAAATATAATAATAAAACGATTTCACGATATTATTTCATCCTTGTTGTTCATCAAAAATTAAAAAAGACAGATGATGCTCGCGAACGATATTGCGGACGTTAACTTGGCAATAGCGTACAGAATGTTCAAAAGTTTTCAATGGTAACTGTAAGTAGTCCACGATCGTACATACAAGTCTTGAAACTCCACATACAGAAAAATATTATTCTATTGCCAAGAAAAATGATTACTCAGTTTACTTTACTTCTTTTAAGTAACAGTTATCTTTAACAAAGAATATTTTCTTAATAATAGTCTTAAAACAGATTTATTACAAATTTTAGAAAAACTCATTATCATGTATTCGAAAAAAGTAAATATTTTCTTTTAAAGAATATTATAAAATTTTATCGAAGAAAAGTCAGATATATATAGTTAATTTAATGTAAGAAAATTTATTAGATCAGAAAAATTTAATGTATTTCTTTCAATTATATAATTTAATATTTTTGATTGAAATATTAAATTTACTAGAATTTAGAATACATTTTGAATAAATTTGATGTTTATGATGAACTTATGATAGATTTATGATAGATTTTATATATGAACTTTTGAAATACTTAAAACAAGCAATATTTACTTGTATATAGTACGTATATAGTATGTATTTTTCTGTGTGCAGTGATGGGGGAAGGTCGCTTAAAGCTATTGCACATGAAAAAATTTTAGTCATAACCGTAAGGCCGTAAGCAAATCAACCAATCACAGTTCAAACATTCTTATTATGTTTTATAATGCTTGATTGTGATCAGTCGATTTGCTTACAACCTTACGATTATGACTAAAACTTTTTAACGTGCAATAGCCTTTAGGGCCAATTTTACCAAGTCCGGTTAGATGAAACGATGATTAAAATTAGCAGGGTGGTTAACTGAAATGACATAAATGCTTGGTTTTTTAACCTTTATTTTCTGTTGGCCATCCTGCTAATTTTAACCGTCGGTTCATCTAATCGGACTTGGTGAAATTGGCCCTTAGAGAAGCAGTTTTAAGTTCTCTTTAATGGTGCTAGAGTTGTTACGGTAGCATAACCGCTGTGGCGAAAGACACCGGAGATCGAGGATATCTCTCTGTTTCCATTTTCGAAAGGAAAGAAAAAGAGACGAAGAGATGTCTCCCCCGACCTCCGATGTCGCTCGCCACAGCGGTTATTCTATCGTAACGACTCTAGCGAACATTAGAGAGAAATAAAAACTGCTTTTCTAAGGCTGCGTTCGGAAACATCACCTGTGTGCACACGAACACATTCTATCTTTGTTTAACTTTTGCTACATAAGAAAGATAGAACAACACGGTTGTTGTACATTGTCCTGTGTACACGGGTGATGTTTCCGAACGCAGCCTAAGCGACTATATTCCCACCACTGAAATTGCGACTAGTTTCAAACAGTGATATAAGTTTTGCGTTTTGTGCCCGCTACCAGCGCATATAGGGGGGGGGGGATAGCATATACAAGGAAATTCTTTGGTACGCTATTCCCTCCATACGCGCTGGCAGCGGGCATAAAACACAAAACTTGCATCAGTGGTTTCAAGACCTGTACGTACGACCGTAGTATGATGATGTAGTTGGATTGGTTTTACCGTTGACTCAGAGTTTTAGATTGTACTGTCGCGAGACAACTAATATAAGTACCCTAAATTTTTTTTTTTTTTTTTAAGATATTGAATTTTTTGTATTTAAGTATAACACATAGTAAGAAATGTAAATAGAAAAAAATTTAATATCTTTTTTCATAAAATATGGTTGTTTTATTTAAAGAGCAATAAATATTTTTAAATCTGTTTTTTAAGTTTTTTTATATTTTTAATTTTGTTGAATGAATCTTTATCTCTTTTGTAATAGAAAAAACGGATAGAGAAGATTCTCGAAAGAATTTATAGCGTGATTTAGACCTTTCGTACCTTCCGTATCCTTCCCCCTCCCCCCCCCCCTCTCGCGTAGATATGAAGAGACGTATCTTCAAAATATTGCCCATGCGGTAAAATTATACGTAAGATAGAGTGTAAACGGACAACTTTTAACTTATTTGTCAATTGCGTCAATTGCTGATCTGATCGTTTTTAACACTAAAACTCGAGCAAAATAGGTGTGAAAATCGAGGGCTAGGCGGTCGAAAACCGAAATCGCATAGTCTGATGACAGAAAGGAATGATATACTAAATAAAAAAAGAATAAATTAATACATGACTGTTACGGGATTCTCGCGATATCTCGTGAAATCACTTCTTCAAGTGCGAGAACATTTATTAGAAATAATTACTGTGGACTATACCTTTTACTCCGTGTAAATAAACTTTATGCGATATTTAATAAATGTATTAGTTGATCAAAGGAGTGTCTTATTTCATTCGTATGTCTCGTGATCTACCGAAGGATGTACCTAGTTGTTCAGCGAATAACTTTTAAGTGTTTTCTTCTACAAATATACATATTTTTAGCGTAGCTGCAATATCGAAAGCACGTCTATACCATGTAAAACTTTATCGATTTATTATCTAATATTAATATATTTTTTTATAGATATTGCGTAAAATTTGGAACACATATCAAAATGGGAACGACGAACGCACAAACCAGTTCGGGACACGCACACGACGAGACTCACTCGAGAGGAAGTTCGATCGACACATTTTTCGCCGAAACGGTGATCCTTGTAACTGGTGCTACTGGTTTCTTAGGAAAAGCCCTCCTGGAGAAGTTGCTGCGCTCGTGCCCTCGTGTGGCCACAATTTTCGTTCTAATCCGTCCAAAAAGAAACCAATCTATCGAAGAACGCTTCAGGGAACTATTGGAAAATCCTGTTTGTATATATATACGCTTATCATACCGCAAAGTTATTCGGAAAGACAATATCTTTATTTCAAATAACAAAATTTAATTCTGGTAATTTTTTATGCAGTTTACGTAAAACACCATATAGAAATAATGTCCAAGTTTTGTTTGAACAAAAAGTTGGTTTTTTTTTGTAAAACTGTATAAAAGGTAACACATCACCGATTTTATCGCCATTTAAATATGTTGTAGGAGAGGTTCTTCCCCGAGTAATTCCCCGCAAGAAAGAAATGGGGAACGGCATTGGTTTAGAGGATATAACAAATTAAAGTTTCATAATTTTAATGCTTTTTCTCAAATATTATAAAGCAATATTAGGAAAAGTGAAATTTGTGTACGTTGTATTTGTTGTAGAATAAACGTGGAAAAAGTTTTTGTTTACATTTACGGGATAAGCATACGGCACAGATGTCTATACTAAACTAGATTGCTAACTGGGGCTTCGGACTTGCGTCGCATGAGATGTCTGGTTGTATGAGAAAAAATGGCGACGGTCCTGTAAAGCGTGTCATTTGTGTGAGTCTTACTTGCAGCGTCAGTGTGTGTCGGTCAACTAGTTAAAAACTAGTCAAAATAGTTAAATGCAGTGCTTAATATTATTCAAAAAGTTTCTGATAAAAAAAAATAATTAGCAACATATACAATACTAGTCGATTTAAAAAAATAATAGAGGATTAGTATATGCATCACATGATGTTCATAACAAGAAAATTGTAGCGGCGGCAGCCATTTTTTCTTGTACACTGGAAACTCTATCGAAAGTAAGCCATGCTATTCTAATGATGACATGTTAGCAATCTAGTTTAATATAGACATCTGTGGTACGCGGTTATGGGTATTTTGTCAATAATCAGTTTCATCTATTTCTCACAGTTTGTTAACAGCTTTTAACATGCAACTATACGAATTTCTGAGTCTTTCTTGACAAATATTATTTATTGAATGCGTGAGTGAGAGAGGGACAAAGCTACTCCTCCTGCATCTTCACCTCGAAAAAATTCTAACCTAACCCAATCCAACTTTACTTTTAAAATTGAAAATAGGTTTGGGTTAGGGTAGAATTTTTTCGATTAAAAAATGGCAGATTATTACAGCATACACAAACTTTAATTTTGTTATATCTTCTGAACCAATGCTGTTCTTCACTTCTTTCTTGCGAGGAATCACTCAAAAGAACCTCCCCTATCACATATTTAAGTAGCAATAAAATCGCTGATGTGTTACCTTTCATGCAGTTTTATCTTTTTAAATAATAACAGCAACAGGCTCAGGGTAAGAACAATTAAGTGAGAAAACTGGCAGATAAGAGCCAAGACGCGGATATTGATGCGCAAACTTATTGTTAAATTTTATTAACTAATGTGCATTAAAAATATACAGTTTCAATATTAAATATATAGTTCTGAACCAGAACTTTTTGGTCTATCTTCAGAATGGATATCAATATATAAAGATTAAATTGGAATTGTAAAACTTGATATACGCAACATTTGCAGTTGCAGTCAAATTCCGGCACGATTACGATAACTACGGCCCTCTATTTGAAAGGTCGTTTTTGGAAGCATTTTTGAAGAGAAACACGAGAAAAATAGTAAAAAAAATTTCCGACCGATAGTTTTCAAGATATATCACTTTAAATTATTGGACATGATAATAAAACGTTACAAAACGGACTCAATGACTTTGACCTTGACATATGTTGTGAAGATCACTGTCGCAAGTATCTTCCATGTGTAGCTTAGAATCGTGCAAGAATAACCCAAACCAAATTTTCGTTTCGAATCTAATCCAATCCACCCATACAACAATTATAGAGTGGATCTCGCTTCGCGTTGTAAAGTGGACACAGTGGGTTCCGCCTCCCCTACGGGAGGCTCCACTTTCAAAAGATATAACCTAACCCAAACCTATTTCTGATTTAAAACTAAAATTTGGTTTGAGTTACGTTATATAACCCAAACCAAATTTTCGTTTCAAATTAAACTTTAACTTTAAATATTTCAAAAATTATAAGAGGCCGCCGATTAAGTTATAAGGAAAAGTTACTGAGGATCATGATCTTGACAACATATGTCAAGCTCAACATCGTTAGGTCCGTTTTTATAAAGTTTTATTATCATTGTCCAATACTTTAGTGACATATCTCGAAAATTATTGGTCGGAAATTTTGTTTACTATTTTTTCCGTGTTTCTCGTCAAAAATGTTTTCAGAAACGATCTTTCAAATAGGGGGCCGTAATTATCGTAATCACCCCCAAATTTCAAATTAAAAATAGAACGCCACAAAATTCAAAGCGCGAATTACTTAGGAATGTACCCTCTACTATATATGTAAAAATAAAAACAATCCGTGAGACGTAAGTTAATCCGAAAATAATAATCAGAATGAAGGCTCACTAAAACCTGCGTTGAATCTGTACAAATAAGTGAACCAAACGTCATCGCCATACGTATATCGTCGGTGGTTTATAATATAATGATGACTAGTGTTGACACGGTCGGTATGATTACAAAAACAAAAGTCATAAAGATGATCATAAATAAAAGTTAAAAAAAAAACAATAAAAGAAAAGCTAATGAGAATGAAAAAATGGCTAATAATAAGTTTAATCTTTAAATCCAATTCAAACTTTGAAATCAAATTCAAATCTTTTTGTCAATATTTGTTTTTTTTTTGTCGTGGACAATCATAATAATCAGTATTCGAGATGATTTATCAACACGATCCTGTAAAAACTTTTATAAAATGTCGATTTTATTTTACAATAGTAGTTAGAATGACTACAGATCGTCAATGACGTTTTTTCCAAATTAATTTTATCATTAAAAATATGTTGATTTTACACAAAATTTATTTCAAATTACTATGAAGTTTGCATTTATTTTGTGTTGAAATATTAACATATTTCTAATATACATATAATATACATATCTCATATTATGTTAAATAAATACAAAAATTTGTGGGAGATGTAATATATGTTAAAAAACCAAATTTTTGGTTATTATAATAGGGACGACTTCACCGATTTCAATGACCTTAACATATGTTGTCAAGGATACGCTCCTAAGTAATTTTCAACCAATTTTTGCCGTCGCTCGTTATTTATTAAAAAGTTAGATAAAACTGCATAAAAAGTAACATACCTCCGATTTTATTGCCACTTAAATGTGTTGTAAGGAAGGTTTTTCTGAGATTCTTCCCGCAAGAAATTTGTGAGAGACGGTATTGGTTTAGGACATATAACAAATTAACAGGGTTGGGAAAGTTACTTTATAAAAGTAACTCGTTACCGTTACCGTTATTTTTTCTAAAAAGTAACTCGTTACCGTTACTCGTTACTAATTTTAAAAAGTAACTCGTTACCGTTACAGTTACTAAAAAGTAACGAGTCGTTACAATTTCCGTTACTTTTTTACAATACAAACTAATAAATTATTTTGCATAAGAAAAACTTTTAAAAAATTGTAAGCAAGATTTCATTCAAGGTTTATTACAAAATAAATGATTAAATTTTATCGAAATTCTTTATTAATTTTTAATAAAATTTGTTGCTCCATAGTATCATCATTTAAATGCCCTCTTTGTGGTGTTAATACAGAGCCACCGATGCTAAACATTCTTTCTATAGATGCACTGCTTGGTAGAGCTATATTATATTTAATAAAAAGTTTTTTAAGTTTTGGATAGTCGTTTAACATTTCTATATTACAATTATTTGATTTTAAAAACCGTTGCAATTCTTCTTGTTCAGATTCATTTTGCACCGTTTTTTGCTCAAAAATGAAAAAATCATCGTGATCGTCAGATTTTCCAGCTTTTGAAGAATTTTCAGTTGATCGGATTCCCAATAAACCCTCCAAGTAATTTTCAGCACGTTTTCTTTTTTCTCCGGTTAACCAGTTTAACTTAAATTTTGGATGTAAACATGCTGCTATTATTAATTCTTTTGTTTCAAATATTGTAAGAAATTTAAAATCAAATATAGTAAATTAAGCGACATTGTTTGTTTTATTGAAATTAATACTTTTGAATCAATAGTTTAAAAAAAATAATATTTTTCAATTAAATCCTTATTTAAAATTAAATAACATATGTATTAATCAAATTAATAAGTTACCTTTTATTTAAACCTTGCTGAATAGCTTCAACTAATGAATGGCAATCTATAAGGTCAGATTTATTGAGATTTTCTAATTTTCGTTGCAAGGTACTTAGAACTGGTAGTAAATGAGAGCTCTGCTTTTCCGAAAAGATAAAGCTCTCATTGGATATCGCGCGTCGCGTCATCGCACTGGTCTGCAAGAGCCATAAGTTGATCAATCACATTCAAGCATTCTTACAACATAATAAGAATGCTAATTGGTCGATTTGCTTACGGCTTTACGGTTAAGATAAAAATTTTATCACGCACAATAGCAAGAATAATATCTTAAATAAATCAAAAAATTTGAAAAAAGTAACGATAAAAGTAACTGTTAAATTCGTTACTCGTTACCGAAAAATGTAACGAAGTTACTTTTTCCGTTACAAATAAAATTTGTAACGCCATTACCGTTACAGTTACTGAAAAAAAGTAACTGTAACGGTAACGGCGTTACAAGTAACGCGTTACTTCCCAACCCTGCAAATTAATAGTCATTTTTATAGTTTTAATGCTTTTTCTATTATAAAATAAAGAAAAATAAAGTTTGTTTACGTTATATCTGCGTACAGCAGACGTGAAAAAAGTGATTGTTTACATTTACGGGATAGGTATATACACTCATGAATACTTTGTCAATAATGTTTCATCTATTTCTCGCAATTCGTTAACAGTTTTCAACATGCGAAAAATATTATTCATTGAATGCATGAATGGAGAAAGGGCTCTGCCTCTCCTCGAAAAAAATCTAACTTAACCCAACCCAACTTCATTTTTAAAACTAAAAATAGGTTTGGTTGTATCTTCCGGAAATGGAGCCCCCCGTAAGGAAGGCGGAATCCATTGTGTCCATCATAGACATAGTATATCTAGACCGAGTGTTGAGGAGTGGGAGCCGAGGTGCATGTAGAAAAGGACATGCTCTGTTTCGTGCCCCTTGCGTTCTCTCTCGCATGTAGCATAACGAAAGAGAGCGCTATGCTATGTACAAGCGAGAGAGAACGCAAGGGATACGAAACGGAGTATGTCCTTTTCTACGTGCATCTTTATCCCCACTCCTTAAATAAAGGCAAACGCTCGGTCTAGATATACTATGTCTATGGTGTCCACACATATATTTTATCATGTGAAGCGAGGTTCACTTTTCAATTGTTATGTGGATGGAAAATTGTATGCGTGGACGTAGTGGCTTCTACCCTCCTCCCCTATAAAGCTCCACTTCCGAAAAATATAACCTAATCCGATTATTGACAACTTAGAAGGTCATAAACAACTTTTTTCAATGAAAAATAACAAATTATACAGTATATACATA
This sequence comes from Polyergus mexicanus, assembly GCF_030449975.1. Taxonomy (NCBI): domain Eukaryota; kingdom Metazoa; phylum Arthropoda; class Insecta; order Hymenoptera; family Formicidae; genus Polyergus; species Polyergus mexicanus. The sequence goes on along the minus strand of NW_027223326.1, from coordinate 5,968,683 downwards.
TTTTAATATCAAACTTTAATTTGTTATATTTTTTAAACTAATGCCGTCATCCACAAATTTCATGCAGGGAATTATTCAGAAGAACTTCCCCTACAACTTATTTAAGTAACAATAAAATCGGAAGTGTGTTACCTTTTATTCAGTTCTACCAAAAATCGTTAACAAGTTTAACAAAACGAACGTAATTTTCTGATATTAATATTAAGAAATATACACAAAATATACAGGATGTAACAGAGCGCCCGTATCAGCAATTTTTTGAGGAAACAACGCATTTTCATGAAAAATTTTTCGTGCCAAAGTTATAGAGCTCTAAGTGGTGCATTATATAATAATATTAGTATGACCTTGAATAACACCATCAAGGTCATATCAAAATCGCTTTGAATTCTTTAAATGGAATTCCCTATTTTTCATTACATATTCTTGTAGCTTACCTCGAGAACTTTCCAAAACACTATAATAAAGTATTTTTTCATTAAGTACTTTTTCAGTTATTTTATATTTTAATCTGACTTATTTTGATATAAAAAATAAAATATTTCGTAAAATATTCAATTTTCGATAATCTTACCGTAATATTTTATGTACAGAATAATGAGACAAATCAATTAGTACAAAAAAACACAAATAATTGTTTAAAAAATACATTGTAAATAATTTTCTTGAAAACGATTATGTTTTTATACTAATTAATTTCTCTCATTATTCTGTACATAAAAATATCACGGTAAAATTATCAAAAACTAAATATTTTAACTAGAATAATAAGATCGGTTCTAAGCCATGGTCCTCTGAGGAGGGGGGGGGGGGGGGTTAAGGGCGAAGAGAAACCGGCGCGGGGGGTATGACGTCACGCGGGGAACCGCGGCGAAACCGGTAGGCGAGGGGTCTGCAGAGAGGGGCGAGGGGGACCGCGGAGAGGGGCGAGGGGGACCGCGGAGAGGGGCGAGGGGGATCGCGGCGGGACAGGTAGGCGAGGGATCCGCGTCGAGGAAGAGTAGAACGGCAAAACCGGTAGTCGAGGGGTCCGCGGGGAAAAAGGGGACCACGGCGAAGCCGAGTAGGTGCGAGAGAGATAGCGCGAAGCGTCCGCAAATAGGTGCGAGAGAGATAGCGCGGGGCGTCCGCGAATAGATGCGAAAGGGATAGCCCGAAGCGTCTCCAATGCGTGGAAGAGGAATAGCGCTAATGATATTGCATGCACGTGGGAAAAGGATGGCATTCGCATACACGTTGGAGAGATAGCGTCCACATACATGTTGGAGAAAGAAAGAGAGAGAGAGAGAGAGAGAGAGAGAGAGAGAGAGAGAGAGACAGATAGCGCGAGACATGCACAAGGATGATGCGAGATACGGCGTTCGTAAGGCAGTGTGAAAGAGATAGCGCGAGGCATGCACGTATGTAGGAGGAGGATAGTGTCCGCATTAGCGTGGGAAAAGGATGACGTCCGCCAGAGAAAGAGAGAAAGAAAGATAGCGTGAGGTATGCTGGAGTAGGAAGAGGAAAGGAGGCGCAGAAATAACCAATATTTTTTTTTATATAT